>NW_017213459.1:0-15600 GCF_001704415.2 Capra hircus | reverse complement strand
TTTCCTGTGTAAAGCGTCCCTTTTGAGATGCAACGGGAACGCCGAGAATTCTTTTCGAACACCAGGGAAAGGATCCCTCCTCTCACGAGGGAAAGGATCCCTCCTCTCGAGCTGAGGCGGAAACGGGGCTCCTCTGGATGTGGGCGCGGACTCTCGTGCTTCCTCTCGAGTGGAGACGGGTATGT
Organism: Capra hircus; assembly: GCF_001704415.2. NCBI lineage: Eukaryota > Metazoa > Chordata > Mammalia > Artiodactyla > Bovidae > Capra > Capra hircus. The sequence goes on along the minus strand of NW_017213459.1, from coordinate 15,415 downwards.
CGGGGATCTTCTTGAGTTGCAGCAAGGGTGTGAAGGACCTTTTGGAAGTTCCAGAGGTTAGGTGTGATTAGCCCTCAGAGGAAATGGGCCTCATCTCGCCTGGAAGGGAGAACCTCCTGGATTTTCTCGAGTTGCGGCAGGTGCTCTCGACTTACGACGGGGTCCTCAGGGACCCGCTCTGGTGGCCTCAGGAAAGGCCAGTCCCCATGCGAGTTGCTCGGGGCCTCTCGGGATTTCTCTCCCGTCGATGCCGGGGCCTAAGACCTTGTGTGGAGTCGGTGCCGGAACTGAGGATTCCTCTCCAGTGCTGACATAGATCTTGGGGTACTTCTGGAGTCTCCCCAGGGGAGTCAGTCCTCGTCTCGAGTGGGGGCATGCAGGTGCGCTTTCCTCCTGAGCTGTAGCAGCAGTGTCACGCTTCTCTTCGCATGGATCAAGGGATCTGTGGCTTTCCCTCAAGGATTTCCCAAAGGGCTGTCCCACGTGCCACCGTGGTGTGAGTGGATCCTCGTCCTGAAATTCGAGGCAGTGTAGGGAAACAGGTTTCCCTGGAATGGACTGAGACATCTGGGGGACTCTGGAATTTGTGGCACGACCCTGGAGTTCCGCTCGCCTTTCCTGTGGAGAGTGCCTCCTCTTGAGATGCGACGGGAACGCCGGGAATTTTTTCCCGACCAATCAGGCAAAGGATACCTCCTCTCGTGCTAGGAGGCGGAAACGGGGTTCCTCTAGATGTGGGCGGGACTCTCGTGCTTCCTCTCGAGTGAAGACGGGTATGTCGGCGAACTTCTTTAGTTTTAGCAAGTGTGTGAAGGGCCTTTGGAAGTTCCAGAGGTTTGGTGTGATTAGCCTCGAGATGCCTCAGCGGAAGGGCCTCATCTCGCCTGGAAGGGAGAACCTCCTGGATTTTCTCGAGTTGCGGCAGGTGCTCTCGACTTACAATCGGGGACATCAGGATCCCCCTCTGGTGGCCTCAGGAAAGGCAGGTCCCATACGAGTTGCTCGGGGCTCTCGGGATTCCTCTCCCCTCGATGCCGGGGCCTAAGTCCTTGTGTGGAGTCTGTGCCGGAACCTGAGGATTCCTCTCCAGGGCTGACATGGATCTTGGGGTACTTCTGTAGTCTCCCCAGGGGAGTCAGTCCTGGTCTCGAGTGTGGACATGCAAGTGCGCTTTCCTCCCGAGCTGTAGCAGCAGTGTCACGCTTCCCTTCGCTTGGATCAAGGGATCTGTGGCTTTCCCTCGAAGGCTTTCCCATTAGGCTTTCCCACCAGGCTTTCCCACAAGGCTTTCCAACGATGCTTTCCCCCAGTGATGTCCACGTGCCACCGTGGTGTCAGTCGATCCTCGTTTGAAAGTCGAGGCAGTGCCGGGGAAACAGGCTTCCCTGGAATGGACTGAGACATCTGGGGGACTCTGGGAACTGGTGGCACGACCCTGGAGTTCCTGTCGCCTTTCCTGTGGACAGCGCCTCCTCTTGAGATGCGACGGGAACGCCGGGAATTCTTTCCCGACCACGCAGCAAAAGGATCCCTCCTCTCGAACTTGGAGGCAGAAACGGGGCTCCTCTGGATGTGGGCGTGACTCTCGTGCTTCCTCTCGAGTGGAGACGGGTATGTTGGGGAACTTCTTGAGTTGCAGCAAGGGTGTGAAGGATCCTTTGGAATTCCAGAGGTTAGGTGTGTCTAGAGTCGAGACGCCTTAGCGGAAATGGGCCTCATCTCCCCTGGAGGGGAGAATCTCCTGGATTTTTTCGAGTTGCGGTACGTGCTCTCGCCTTACGACGGGGACCGCTGGACCCGCTCTGGTGGCCTCAGGAAAGGCCAGTCCCCTTGCGAGTTGCTCGGGGGCCTCTCGGGATTCCTCTCCCGTCGATGCCAGGGCCTAAGACCTTGTGTGGAGTCGGTGCCTGCCGGGGTCCAGCCCGGTGGATTCCAGGGAATTCGAAGGGTGGACGGCGTTGGCGTGGAAAGACTTGTTTGTTTATTAATGTAAGATTAGATTAAGAAACTATAGTGTAGTAAGAAGATTAAGTGGAGGAAGAGGGCTGAATAGCTTGGTTTACGCGGAAGGCCAATAAAATTCCAGACAAGGAATTTGCACCATCTACGTTGGGCCACCGGCTCACGCTTGAATATCTAAGGGTGCCTCGCCTTAAGCTCCCTTTCGTGCGGGTCTTAACAGCCGGGCAAGTAAGTAGACCTGGCGAGCCTCCGCGCCCAGATGGAGATTCAGCCTGAAGTTAAAGTAAAGAGCAGAGAGAGGGAAGGGGAGAGAAGAAGAGAGAGAGAGAGACATGGGGGGAGCCAGAGTCCCAAGAAACCAGGCGAGAGACTAGTTCGAGAAACTGGCCCCCATCCTTTATTGTTCAGAAGGCCTTTTATACTTTTGATAAAACACGGAGATCAATGGGTAACACAAAATTATGTAGCGTTCACAACCCAGATTCTTTCCGTATATCAGTTTGTATACAAAAGGTCTCAGGTGATTTACATTATCTTTTGGCCAGAGTCTTGTTAACACTTTTTGGCTCTCTTCCTTAATGAATGTTAATTTTGTTTCCCCTGAAGTGTTTTTTTTTTAATCTGCATCTCCTTAAAGCATTAAAGTTACATCTCTATAGAACAAAGGTGCAGTGGGATATAACAAAGAAGGTACTTAACTCAAAGATCTAATGTTGCTAATACCAGGTCTACTACTTGTTTTTCTATATACCAACTATATCTAAAAATAAAGGATATGAAAATTTGGCAGCAAGCATTGACCCAAAAAATGAAACCTTTAATCAGTCCTATTCTAAAGATTTTGACTCCTCGGAAGCTCCTACATTCCTAGGATGTTTTAAGCTTCCTGTGCCTCCTGCGGTCAGGAGGCCTCAAACAATCACATGCGCAGCTGTACGAGTCTGCAGGCAGGCTAGAAAGCCATCGGAGGGGTTTTTGGATTGAAACACTCTTTCAAATGCAGAAGACTAAAGCCCTGATTTGACTTTTTCCCAGAGAATGTCAGAAGAGTGGAAAAGCAGAGCAGAAAAGCCGGCAGATTTTTGTTGGGGTACGTGCTTAGGAATTTCCAGAGGGGTCCCTGAAGTCTGAGCATGCCTTGCGTATGTCAGCTTCCTTCCTCATGACCTTGTCACGGGCGGGATTCCTCACACTGGCTCCCAGCATCTCACCCTTTTTTATTTTAAATAATTAATTATTTTTGTTTAAAATCAGGTGCAGTTCGGTCGCGAGATTCCGAATGCTCTGCCGAAGAATCTAGACAATACAGGGAAGAATGATTACGAGGAGCAAGATTATAAAGAGTAGACAGAATAGTCTTTCCAGAAATGAAGTTAGAGAAAGTGTGGAAAAAGTCATTGGCTTCTCCTGCGGTGGTAAAATCTAATCGGGAGTGTTCCAAGGTCTGAATCTGGTTATGCCAGTTTCCCTAAGTCTAAACTAATATCTGAGCTGTTCCAAAACACCTAAAACTTGATTTTTTAACATATTGGGCATTTACACTTGTTGAGTCAATGACCGCTGCCATAGTAACAATAACAGTTATTGTAACACAGCAAGAACATAATTATCATATCAATAAGTTGTTACAGTTACAGGACATCTTTAAAACCACAAAAGAGCAGACATTACTTTGAGGAGTTAAACAAGATGAAAACATCCATGGTTCACCAAGTTGCTACATTAGGTACGTTAAGTTTTCTGGAATCATTGGTGAAAAAGAAGAACATAAGGAGAGGATAGACAAGCCAAAATAGAGTAAATAGAGTCATTTTCTGGTTGGAGTTTGCGCTGCAGCAGCTGTTAGTCCCGCCGGGATCTTGATGTTTCTTTTGCCTCTTCTGCCGGTGGGAGCAGCGGCCTTCACCCCGCCCTCTGACACTGGCGCTGTAACGGGGCTGCGAGTGCGGTGCACTGGGTTCCGTCAGTCAGGCTGGCCCCGCCCGCAGCTTTTGGTGCACGGCTGTTTCCCGCGGCGGTGGCGGCAGAGAAGTTCCTTTTCTTTTGTGGCGAATCAGTCTGTCCGGGATCCAAATTGACGAATCTGCACCCTGTGGAAAAAATATAAACACTTCCTCGACCTGCAGCAAATTCTGGGTCGGGATCTTTTTTGTTATCTGGAGATCTTTTTGCTTTACCAATGGCTTTTTATTTTACTGTTCCAAACGAATCAGCATTTAACTTATTACAAAGAGAACATGTTGTAAAATCTGATGGGGGAAAACTATACTTAATTTCTCCTTTTTTAATTTTTGAATTAACAAAGCACGTGAGGGTAAATGATGCAAGATCTGATCACAAGAATTTCCTATAGCAATCTGCCAATCAGCAAACATTTGAAAAGCATCAAGTTGTTTTTTGTTATATGGAATTACAATTTTTGATGGCTCTTTACTGAACAATTTAATAAATCAGTATGCTTGAATTAATCTTTTAAATTAATATGTCAGTAATTTTTTCTTAGGCAGAGGCCATTGTTCCACCAAGTTGGGATAAGATAAAACTATTTTTGGGGGGGTCATTAGATGGAACAATGGGCCTTCTTGTCACAAGCATCCTGTAGGTATACATTTTGTGGCAAGAATAATTTAATCTCCTTTTTTTGGCAATATTAATCTTAATTAACTGATCATTTAAAGCCTCATTCACTTTAACGAAAGCCAACTGTGTCACACTAGTCAACTTTTTCTTAGAACTGGGATTAGGATTGTTATTTTTCAGCAATCAAACAAAAGGCTTTAAATCTACAAAAGTCAGTTTTAAATGTGGGCATATCCAATTAATATCACCTAATAATTTTTGGAAATCATTTAAAGTTAGTAAACAATCTCTCAGCAGCTTTAAAAAGGACATTATCAGTTTTAAAACTTTTGGCAGACCCAAATATAAGAAGCAAGAAAAGCTTTTTTAATGATCTTTTTATAACCCAAATCTGGTCTATAGCCTTTTAGATGACAAGTAACCATTTAATCTTTGCTTGAATACTTCCAGCAACGGGGAGCTCACTATTCACCAAGGTTTTAAACTCTCTCTCTACCTCTTACTCTATAGCATTTTTATCCTGCCATACCACCTTTTCTAATCCCACCAACTCCTTTTCAGTAGTATATGTTGTCCAGGAGCTGCGCTAGTCTCTCAGCAATGTAAGAAACGTCTTGTCTATTGTCTAACAGCCATGACATTTTATATCTTTAAAAAATCTTTTAAAGGCCTAGAAGCTGCAATTTTTTGCACCCAAAAAGCTAGATCTAGATCCTCTGGGGCTTTTTTTGTCTGGTTTTTCTGTCTGGTAAATAAGGTAAAAGCAAAAGCTGTGCTATTTTTTAATTTTAATTGCACAGTTTTAGCAGGTGGCAATATCAAAACTTCAATTTTTTTTTAGTATAATCAGAATTTACTACACAAGACACTACCGAAATTTTTTGAAAAGAAAGCAAGCTATGCCCCAGCACAAGTCTTACAATGTCCTCAGGCAGGGGACTAGCCACTGGAATCTGAGTCAGGAGCTATTATTATTAAGGTGGTGGAACTGAGGTCCAGGCCTGAGCTACCTGGGGTTGTTTTGGTACGGCTTGTTATCTCTGTTTAGCAAGACATTTTGGCAAAAAATGTTCTATTTGGCCTCAAGAGAAACATTTTGCATTTGTTAAGTCCTTTTTATTACGAATATTTTTCTTTTTTTTTTCCTGTTTTTCTTCCTTTTTCTTTTTTTTGTTGGGTGAGGCCCCTCCTGAGGGATTTTATGCAAGGAACAAGCTCTGTTTTAAAAAGCTCTTTTGCTCAAAAATATTGTCACTATCGTTTTCAAACTTAAGCAATGTTCTGGAGGCTTTGGATATAAAGTGGGGAGTTCTTAAGCCCTGGGGAGGCGCAAGCAGAGGTTGCAGTGGTCGCCTTAAATAAGACAACTCTTTTTAAAGGTTTGGTTTGGTAGAGGGGAGAGGGGGCTCTCCAGGGCGCTCGGCCGCTGCGTCCTATAAGCACCCTCCTTCCTCGGGAGGAAGAGTACAGTCTCTCTACTTTTGTTTGCCAATGGCAGAAAATATTGATCTGCGTAATAGGTGGAGACCCACTACGATCCCACTGCTATAGTCTCTCCATAGGCTATCTAACTAACAGCCTCATGACGGGGGTCCAGAACATTTGTAATAATATTTTACAGAGCAAAAGCATTTACAGGCCCATGCAAAAGTATAATTAGTTTTTAGCTGTTTTATTACCTTTATCCAAGTATCTAAATCTCTTTTCTGGAAACCAAGGACATTGGTCTCGTAACACGAGCCTTTTAATCTTTAATTTGTCTTTTTTGTTTTAACAGTTACAAAATTACTTGTATAAGAGGTGTCATTGTTTTGAGTCATTGTTACCCGTGTCAGAAAATTAAGAGTTATAGAAAAGTCTGCCTTGACAAAAAGGTTTTACCTTAGCCAAGGGGTTTTGTTTTAAACCCTAAGATAGCAGGTTTCTTTTCAACCTCTAGAGCACCAGGTTTCTCTTAAACCCTTGAACACTTCCCACTCGTCCTCACCCTGTCCTATCCTACAGGGGGGTCCGCGGCACCCTGAGTGGGGTCCTACCGTCCCGAACACTCAACACTGGGGGAGTACCCGAAAGTACTCCGGGGGAGTGATTAAGTCACTCCGGGGGGAGCAACAGAGAGTGCTCCGGGGGGAGCAACAGAGAGTGCTCCGGGGGGAGCTTTTGCTCCGAGGAACCTACCTTCGAATAGCCTGTTCGGGCACCACTTGCCGGGGTCCAGCCCCGGTGGATCCAGGGAATTCGAAGGGTGGACGGCGTTGGTGTGGAAAGACTTGTTTGTTTATTAATGTAAGATTAGATTAAGAAACTATAGTGTAGTAAGAAGATTAAGTGGAGGAAGAGGGCTGAATAGCTTGGTTTACGCGGAAGGCCAATAAAATTCCAGACAAGGAATTTGCACCATCTACGTTGGGCCACCGGCGCCCGCTTGAATATCTAAGGGTGCCTCACCTTAAGCTCCCTTTCGTGCGGGTCTTAACAGCCGGGGCAAGTAAGTAGACCTGGCGAGCCTCCGCCCCCAGATGGAGATTCAGCCTGAAGTTAAAGTAAACAGCAGAGAGAGGGAAGGGGAGAGAAGAAGAGAGAGAGAGAGACATGGGGGGAGCCAGAATCCCAAGAAACCAGGCCGAGAGACTAGTTCGAGAAACTGGCCCCCATCCTTTATTGTTCAGAAGGCCTTTTATACTTTTGATAAAACACGGAGATCAATGGGTAACACAAAATTATGTAGCGTTCACAACCCAGATTCTTTCCGTATATCAGTTTGTATACAAAAGGTCTCAGGTGATTTACATTATCTTTTGGCCAAGAGGCTTGTTAACACTTTTTGGCTCTCTTCCTTAATGAATGTTTAATTTTGTTTCCCCTGAAGTGTTTTTTTTTTTTTAATCTGCATCTCCTTAAAGCATTAAAGTTACATCTCTATAGAACAAAGGTGGAGTGGGATATAACAAAGAAGGTACTTAACTCAAAGATCTAATGTTGCTAATACCAGGTCTACTACTTGTTTTTCTATATACCAACTATATCTAAAAATAAAGGATATGAAAATTTTGGCAGCAAGCATTGACCCAAAAAATGAAACCATTAATCAGTCCTATTCTAAAGATTTTGACTCCTCGGAAGCTCCTACATTCCTAGGATGTTTTAAGCTTCCTGTGCCTCCTGTGGTCAGGAGGCCTCAAACAATCACATGCGCCAGCTGTACGAGTCCTGCAGGCAGGCTAGAAAGCCATCGGAGGGGGTTTTTGGATTGAAACACTCTTTCAAATGCAGAAGACTAAAGCCCTGAATTGAATTTTTCCAGAAAATGTCAGAAGAGTGGAAAAACAGAGCCACAAAAGCCGGGCAGATTTTAGTTGGGGTACGTGCTTAGGAATTTGCAGAGGGGTCCCTGAAGTCTGAGCACGCCTTGCATATGTCAGCTTCCTTCCTCATGACCTTGTCATGGGCAGGATTCCTCACACTGGCTCCCAGCAGGTGCCGGAACCTGAGGATTCCTCTCCAGTGCTGACATGGATCTTGGGGTACTTCTGGAGTCTCCCCAGGGGAGTCAGTCCTCGTCTCGAGTGGGGCATGAACGTGCGGTTTCCTCTCGAGCTGTAGGAGGCAGAGTCACGATTCCCTTCGCGTGGATCAAGGGATCTGTGGCTTTCCCTCGAGGCTTTCCCACGAGGCTTTCCCACGAGGCTTTCCCACAGGGCTGTCCCACGTGCCACCGTGGTGTGAGTCCATCCTCGTCTTGAAAGTCGAGGCAGTGCCAGGGAAAACAGGTTTCCCTGGAATGGACTGAGACATCTGGGGACTCTGGGAATGGTGGCACGACCCTGGAGTTCCTCTCGCCTTTCCTGTGGAGAGCGCCTCCTCTTGAGTTGCGACAGAAACGCCGGGAATTCTTTCCCGACCACGCAGGGAAAGGATCCATCCTCTCGAGCTAGGAGGCGGAAACGGGGCTCCTCTGGATGTGGGCGGGACTCTCGTGCTTCCTCTCGAGTGGAGACGTGTATGTGGGGGAACTTCTTGAGTTGCAGCAAGGGTTTGAAGGACCCTTTGGAAGTTCCAGAGTTAGGTGTGATTTGCCTCGAGACGCTTCTGCGGAAATGGGCCTCATCTCGCCTGGAGGGGAGAACCTCCTGGATTTTCTCGAGTTGCGGCAGGTGCTCTCGACTTAGGATGAGGACCTCAGGGACCCGCTCTGGTGGCCTCAGGAAAGGCCAGTCCCCATGCGAGTTGCTTGGGGGCCTCTCGGAATTCCTCTCCCATCGATGCCTCGGCCTAAGATCTTGTGTGGAGTCCGTGCCGGAACCTAAGGATTCCTCTCCAGTGCTGACATGGTCTTTGGGTACTTCTGGAGTCTCCCCAGGGGAGTCAGTCCTCGTCTCGAGTGGGGGCATGCACAGTGCGCTTTCCTCCCGAGCTGTAGCAGCATTGTCACACTTCCCTTTGCGTGGATCTAGGGATCTGTGGCTTTTCCTCGAGCTTTCCCACGAGGCTTTCCCACAGGGCTGTCCCACGTGCCACCGTGGTGTGAGTGGATACTCGGCTTGAAAGACGAGGCAATGCAGGGGAAAATAGGTTTCCCTGGAATAGACTGAGAAATCTGTGGCACTCAGGAATGGTGTCACGACCCTGGAGATCCCCTCGTGTTTCCTGTGGAGAGCGCCTCCTCTTGAGATGCGACTGGAACACCGGGAATTCTTTCCCGACAACGCAGGGAAAGGATTCCACCTCTCGAGCTATGAGGCGGAAACGGGGCTTCTCTGGATGTGGGCAGGACTCTCGTGCTTCCTCTCGAGTGGAGACGGGTACGTCGGGAAACTTCTTGAGTTGCCAGCAAGGGTGTGAAGGACCCTTTGGAAATTCCAGAGGCCAGGTTGATTAGCCTCGAGACGCCTCCGCGGAAATGGGCTTCATCTCGCCTGGAGGGAGAACCTCCTGGATTTTCTCCGAGTTGCCACAGGTGCTCTCGACTTAAGACGAGGACCTCAGGGACCCGCTCTGGTGGCCTCAGGAAAGGCCAGTCCCCATGCGAGTTGCACGGGGCCTCTCGGGATTCCTCTCCCCGTCGATGCCGGGGCCTAAGACGTTTGTGTGGAGACCGGTGCCGGAACCTGAAAATTCCTCCTCCAGTGCTGACATGGATCTTGGGGTACTTCTGGAGTCTCCACCGGGGATTCAGTCCTCGTCTCGACTTAGGTCATGCACGTGCACTTTCCTCCCGAGCTGTAGCAGCCAGTGTCATGCTTCCCTTCGCGTGGATGAAGAAATCTGTGGCTTTCATCGAGGTTTTTGCAGGAGCTTTCCCACGAGGCTTTCCCACAGGGCTGTCCCACGTGCCACCGTGATGTGAGTCGATCCTTGGCTTGAAAGTCGAGGCAGTGCAGGGAAAACTGGTTTCCCTGGAATGGACTGAGACATCTGGGGGACTCTGGGTATGGTGGCTCGACCCTGGAATTCCTCTCGCCTTTCCTGTGGAGAGCGCCTCCTCTTGAGATGCGACGGAAACGCCGGGAATTCTTTCCCGAACACGCAGTGAAAGGATCCCTCCTCTCGAGCTAGGAGGCGGAAACGGGGCTCCTCTGGATGTCGGCGGGAGCTCGAGCTTTCTCTCAAGTGGAGACGGTTTATGTCGGGGAACTTCTTGAGTTGCAACAAGTGGGTGATGTACCCTTTGGAAGTTCCAGACGTTAGGTGTGATTAGCTCGAGAGGCCTCATTGGAAATGGGCCTCATCTCGCCTGGAGGGGAGAACCTTCTGGATTTCTCGAGTTGCGGCAGTTTCTCTCTACTTACGACGGGGACCTCAGGGACATGCTCTTGGTGGCCTCAGGAAAGGCCATTTCCCATGCGAGTTGCTCGGGGGCCTCTCGGGATTCCTCTCCTGTCGATGCCGGGGCCTAAGACCTTGTGTGGACTCGGTGCCGGAACCTGAGGATTCCTCTCCAGTCCTGACATGGATCTTGGGGTACGTCCTGAGTCTTCCCTGGGGAGTCAGTCGTAGTCTCGAGTGGGGGCATGCACGTGCGCTTTCCTCCCCAGCTGTAGCAGCAGTGTCAGGCTTCCCTTCGCGTGGATCAAGGGATCTGTGGCTTTCCCTCGAGGCTTTCCCACGAGGCTTTCCCTCAAGTCTTTCCCACAAAGCTGTCCCACGTGCCACCGTGGTGAGAGTCGATCCTCGGCTTGAAAGTCGAGGCCAGTGCAGGGAAAAAAGGTTTCCCTGGAATGGACTGAGACATCTGAGGGACTCTGGGAATGGTGGCACGACCCTAGAGTTCCTCTCGCCTTTCCTGTGGAGAGCGCCTCTTCTTGAGATGCCGACCGGAAACGCCGGGAATTCTTTCCCGAACACGAAGCGAAAGGATCCCTCCTCTCGAGCTAGGAGGCGGAAACGGGGCTCCTCTGGATGTGGGCCGGACTCTCGTGCTTCCTCTCGAGTGGAGATGGGTATGTCGGGGGAACTTCTTGAGTTGCAGCAAGGGTGTGAAGGACCCTTTGGAAATTCCAGAGGTTAGGTGTGATTAGCCTCGAGACGCCTCACTGGAAATGGGCCTCATCTCGCCTGGAAGGGAGAACCTCCTGGATTTTCTCGAGTTGCGGCAGGTGCTCTCGACTTACGACGGGGACCTCTGGGACCCGCTCTGGTGGCCTCAGGAAAGGCCCGTCCCCATGCGAGTTGCATGGGGCCTCTCGGATTCCTCTCCCATCGAAGCCGGGGCCTAAGACCTTGTGTAGAGTCGGTGCCGGAACCGGAGGATTCCACTCCAGTGCTGACATGGTTCCTGGGGTACTTTTGGAGTCTCCCCAAGGGAGTCATTCCTCGTCTCGAGTAGGGGCATGCACGTGCGCTTTCCTCCCGAGCTGTAGCTGTAGTGTCACGCTTCCCTTCGCGTGGATGAAGGAATCTGAGGCTTTCCCTGGAGTCTTTCCCACGGAGGCTTTCCCCGAGGCTTTCCCAAAGGGCTGTCCAACGTGCCACCGTGGTGTGAGTCGATCCTCGGCTTGAAAGTCGAGGCAGTGCAAGGAAAACACGTTTCCCTGGAGTGGACTGAGACATCTGGGGGACTCTGGGAATGGTGGCACGACCCTGGAGTTCCTCTCGCCTTTCCTGTAGAGAGCGCCCCCTCTTGAGCTGCGATGGGAAGGCCAGGAATTCTTTCCGAACACGCAGGAAAAGGAACCCTCCTCTCGAGCTAGGAGGCCGGAAACGGGGCTCCTCTGGATGTGGGCAGGACTCTCGTGCTTCCTCTCGAGTCGAGACGGGTATGTCGGGGAACTTCTTGAGTTGCAGCAAGGGTGTGAAGGACCCTTTGGAAGTTCCAGAGGTTAGGTGTGATTAGCCTCGAGATGCTTCAGCGGAAATGGGCCTCATCTCGCCTGGAGGGAGAACTTCCTGGATTTTCTCGAGCTGCGGCAGGTGCTCTCGACTTACAACAGGGACCTCAGGGACCCGCTCTGGTGGCCTCAGGAAAGGCCAGTCCCATGCGAGTTGTTCGGGTGCCTCTCGGTATTCCTCTCCTGTCGATGCCGGGACCTAAGACCTTGTGTGGAGTCGGTGCCAGAACTTGAGGATTCCTCTCCAGTGCTGACATGGTTTTGGGGTACTTCTGGAGTCTCCCCAGGGGAGTCAGTCCTCGTCTCGAATTGGGGCATGCACGTGCGATTTCCTCTCGAGCTGTAGCAGCAGTGTCACGCTTCCCTTCCCGTGGATCAAGGGATCTGTGGTTTCCCTCGAGGCTTGCCCAGGAGGCTTTCTCACAGGCTGTCCCACGTGCCACCGTGGTGTGAGTGGATCCTCGGCTTGAAAGTCGAGGCAGTGCAGGGAAAACAGGTTTCCCTGGAATGGACTGAGACATCTGAGGGACTCTGGGAATGGTGGCACGACCCTGGAGTTAATCTCGCCTTTCCTGTGGAGAGCGCCTCCTCTTGAGATGCGACGGAAATGCCGGGAATTCTTTCCGACCACGCAGGGGAAGGATCCCTCCTCTCGAGCTAGGAGGCGGAAACGGGGCTCCTCTGGATGAGGGCGGGACTCTCGTGATTCCTCTCGAGTGGAGACGGGTATGTCGGGGAACTATCTTGAGTTGCAGCAAGGGTGTGAAAGACCCTTTGTAAGTTCCAGAGGTTAGGTGTGATGAGCCTCGAGATGCCTCAGCGGAAATGGGCCTCATCTCGCCTGGAGGGGAGAACCTCCTGGATTTTCTCGAGTTGTGGCAGGTGCTCTCGACTTACGACGGGGACCTCAGGGACCCGCTCTGGTGGCCTCAGGAAAGGCCAGTCCGCATGCGAGTTGCTCGGGGGCCTCTCGGGATTCCTCTCCCGTCGATGCTGGGGCCTAAGGCTGCCGGAGACAGTGTGAGGAAGCCCGCCGTGACAAGGTTATGAGGAAGGAAGCTGACATACGCAAGGCGTGCTCAGACTCAGGGACCCCTCTGGAAATTTTTAAGCATGTACCCCAACAAAAATCTGCCGGTTTTTGTGCTCTGCTTTTTCACTCTTCTGAACTTTTCTGGAAAAGTCAATTCAGGGCGTTTAGTCTTCTGCATTTGAAAGGAGTGTTTCAATCCAAAAACCCTCTGATGGCTTTCTATCCTGCCTGTAGGACTCGTACAGCTGCGCTTGTGATAGTTTGAGGCCTCCTGACCGCAGGAGGCACAGGAAGCTTAAAAACATCGGTAGGAATGCAGGAGCTTCCGAGGAGTCAGAATCTTTAGAATAGGACTGATTAAAAGTCATTTTTTGGGTCAATGCTTGCTGCCAAATTTCATATCCTTTATTTTTAGATATAGTTGGTATGTGAAAAAACAAGTAGTAGACCTGGTATTAGCAACATTAGATCTTTGAGTTAAGTACTTTCTTTGTTATTACCCACTGCCACCTTTGTTCTATAGAGATGTAACTTTAATGCTTTAAGGAGATGCAGATTAAAGAAAAACACTTCAGGGGAAACAAAATTAACATTCATTAAGAAGAGGAGCCAAAAAGTGTTAACAAGCCTCTTGGCCAGAAGATAATGTAAATCACCTGAGACCTTTTGTATACAAAATGATATACAGAAAGAATCTGGGTTGGGAACACTACATAATTTTGGGTTATCCATTGATCTTCATGTATTATCAAAAGTATAAAAGACCTTCTGAACAATAAAGGAGGAGGCCAGGGGCCGGGGGCCAGTTTCTCGGACCAGCTTCTCGAACTAGTCTCTCAGCCTGGTTTCCTGGGACTCTGGCTCCCCCCGTGTCTTTCTCTCTCTTTCTTCTTCTCTACCTTTCCTTCTCTCTGCTCTTTACTATAACTTCAGGCTGAATCTCCACATGGAGTGCGGAGGCTCGCCAGGTCTACTTACTTGGCCTGGCTGTTAAGACCCGCACGAAAGGGAGCTTAAGGCGAGGCACCCTTAGATATTCAAGCGGGCGCCGGTGGCCCAACGTAGGTGGTGCAAATTCCTTGTCTGGAATTTTATTGGCCGTCCGCGTAAACCAAGCTATTCAGCCCTCTTCCTCCACTTAATCTTCTTACTACACTATAGTTTGCTAATCTAATCTTACATTAATAAATAAACAAGTCTTTCCACGCCAACGCCGTCCACCCTTCGAATTCCCTGGATCCACCGGGGCTGGACACCGGCATAAGACCTTGTGTGGAGTCGGTGCCAGAACCTGAGGATTCCTCTCCAGTGCTGACATGGATCTTGGGGTACTTCTGGAGTCTCCCCAGGGGAGTCAGTCCTCGTCTGGTGTGGGGCATGCACGTGCGCTTTCCTCCCGAGCTGTAGCAGCAGTGTCACGCTTCCCTTCGCGTGGATCAAGGGATCTGTGGCTTTCCCACGAGGCTTTCCCACAGGCTGTCCACGTGCCACCGTGGTGTGAGTCGATCCTCGGCTTGAAAGTCGCAGTGCAGGGAAAAAAGTTTCCCTGGAATGGACTGAGACATCTGGGGACTCTGGGAATGGTGGCACGACCCTGGAGTTCCTCTCGCCTTTCCTGTGGAGAGCGCCTCCTCTTGAGATGCGACGGGAACGCCGGGAATTCTTTCCCGACCACGCAGGGAAAGGATCCCTCCTCTCGAGCTAGGAGGCGGAAACGGGGCTCCTCTGGATGTGGCGGGACTCTCGTGCTTCCTCTCGAGTGGAGACGGGTATGTCGGGGAACTTCTTGAGTTGCAGCAAGGGTGTGAAGGACCCTTTGGAAGTTCCAGAGGTTAGTGTGATTAGCCTCGAGACGCCTCAGCAGAAATGGGCCTCATCTCGCCTGGAGGGGAGAACCTCCTGGATTTTCTCGAGTTGCGGCAGGTGCTCTCGACTTACGACGGGGACCTCAGGGACCCGCTCTGGTGGCCTCAGGAAAGGCCAGTCCCCATGCGAGTTGCTCGGGGGCCTCTCGGATTCCTCTCCCGTCGATGCCGGGGCCTAAGACCTTGTGTGGAGTCGGTGCCGGAACCTGAGGATTCCTCTCCAGTGCTGACATGGATCTTGGGGTACTTCTGGAGTCTCCCCAGGGAGTCAGTCCTCGTCTCGAGTGGGGGCATGCACGTGCGCTTTCCTCCCGAGCTGTAGCAGCAGTGTCACGCTTCCCTACGCGTGGATCAAGGGATCTGTGGCTTTCCCTCGAGGCTTTCCCACGAGGCTTTCCCACGAGGCTTTTCCCACAGGCTGTCCAACCTGCCATCGCGGTGTGAGTCGATCCTCGGCTTGAAAGTGGAGGCAGTGCAGGGAAAACAGGTTTCCTTGGAATGGACTGAGACATCTGGGGGACTCTGGGAATGGGGCCTGATACTGGAGTTCCTCTCGCCTTTACTGTGGAGAGCGCCTCCTCTTGAGATGAGAGACGGGAACGATAGGAATTCTTTCAGGACCACTCAGGGAAAGGATCACTCCTCTC
>NW_017213458.1:0-15602 GCF_001704415.2 Capra hircus | reverse complement strand
AACTTCTTGAGTTGCAGCAAGGGTGTGAAGGACCCTTTGGAAGTTCCAGAGGTTAGGTGTGATTAGCCTCGAGACGCCTCAGCGGAAATGGGCCTCATCTCGCCTGGAGGGGAGAACCTCCTGGATTTTCTCGAGTAGCGGCAGGTGCTCTCGACTTATGACGGGGACCTCAGGGACCCGCTCTGGTGGCCTCAGGAAAGGCCAGTCCCCATGCGAGTTGCTCGGGGGCCTCTCGGGATTCCTCTCCCTTCGATGCCGGGGCCTAAGCCTGCCGGGAGCCAGTGTGAGGAAGCCCGCCCGTGACAAGTTTATGAGGAAGGAAGCTGACATAAGCAAGGCGTGCTCAGACTTCAGGAACCCCTCTGGAAATTTTTAAGCATGTACCCCAACAAAAATCTGCCGGTTTTTGTGCTCTGCTTTTTCACTCTTCTGACCTTTTCTGGAAAAAGTCAATTCAGGGCGTTAGTCTTCTGCATTTGAAAGAGTGTTTCAATCCAAAAAACCTCTGCTGGCTTTCTAGCCTGCCTGTAGGACTCGTACAGCTGCGCTTGTGATTGTTTGAGGCCTCCTGACCGCAGGAGGCACAGGAAGCTTAAAACATCCTAGGAATGCAGGAGCTTCCGAGGAGTCAAAAGCTTTAGAATAGGACTGATTAAAAGTTTCATTTTTTGGGTCAATGCTTGCTGCCAAATTTTCATATCCTTTATTTTTAGATATAGTTGGTATATAGAAAAACAAGTAGTAGACCTGGTATTAGCAACATTAGATCTTTGAGTTAAGTACCTTCTTTGTTATAACCCACTGCACCTTTGTTCTATAGAGATGTAACTTTAATGCTTTAAGGAGATGCAGATTAAAGAAAAACACTTCAGGGGAAACAAAATTAACATTCATTAAGGAAGAGAGCCAAAAAGTGTTAACAAGCCTCTTGGCCAGAAGATAATGTAAATCACCTGAGACCTTTTGTATACAAAATGATATACAGAAAGAATCTGGGTTGTGAACGCTACATAATTTTGTGTTATCCATTGATCTCCATGTTTTATCAAAAGTATAAAAGGCCTTCTGAACAATAAAGGAGGAGGCCAGGGGCCGGGGGCCAGTTTCTCGGACCAGCTTCTCGAACTAGTCTCTCAGCCTGGTTTCTTGGGACTCTGGCTCCCCCCGTGTCTTTCTCTCTCTTTCTTCTTCTCTACCTTTCCTTCTCTCTGCTCTTTACTTTAACTTCAGGCTGAATCTCCACCTGGAGTGCGGAGGCTCGCCAGGTCTACTTACTTGCCCCGGCTGTTAAGACCCGCACGAAAGGGAGCTTAAGGCGAGGCACCCTTAGATATTCAAGCGGGCGCCGGTGGCCCAACGTAGGTGGTGCAAATTCCTTGTCTGGAATTTTATTGGCCTTCCGCGTAAACCAAGCTATTCAGCCCTCTTTCTCCACTTAATCTTCTTACTACACTATAGTTTCCTAATCTAATCTTACATTAATAAATAAACAAGTCTTTCCACGCCAACGCCGACCACCCTTCGAATTCCCTGGATCCACCGGGGCTGGACCCGGCATAAGACCTTGTGTGGAGTCTGTGCCGGAACCTGAGGATTCCTCTCCAGTGCTGACATGGATCTTGGGGTACTTCTGAAGTCTCCCCAGGGGAGTCAGTCTTCGTCGCGAGTGGGGGCATGCACGTGCGCTTTCCTCCCGAGCTGTAGCAGCAGTGTCATGCTCCCTTCGCGTGGATCAAGGGATCTGTGGCTTTCCCACGAGGCTTTCCCTCGAGGCTTTCCCACGAGGCTTTCCCGCAAGGCTTTCCCGCAGGGCTGTCCACGTGCCACCGTGGTGTGAGTCGATCCTCGGCTTGAAAGTCGAGGCAGTACAGGGAAAACAGGTTTCCCTGGAATGAACTGAGACATCTGGGGGACTCTGGGAATGGTGGCACGACCCTGGAGTTCCTCTCGCCTTTCCTGTGGAGAGCGCCTCTTCTTGAGATGCCACGGGAACGCCGGGAATTCTTTCCCGACCACGCAGGGAAAGGATCCCTCCTCTCGATCTGGGAGGCGGAAACGGGGCTTCTCTGGATGAGGGCGGGACTCTCGTGATTCCTTTCGAGTGGAGACGGGTATGTCGGGGAACTTCTTGAGTTGCAGCAAGGGTGTGAAGGACCCTTTGGAAGTTCCAGAGGTTAGGTGTGATTAGCCTCGAGACGCCTCAGCGGAAATGGGCCTCATCTCGCCTGGAGGGGAGAACCTCCTGGATTTTCTCGAGTAGCGGCAGGTGCTCTCGACTTATGACGGGGACCTCAGGGACCCGCTCTGGTGGCCTCAGGAAAGGCCAGTCCCCATGCGAGTTGCTCGGGGGCCTCTCGGGATTCCTCTCCCGTCGATGCCGGGGCCTAAGCCTGCCGGGAGCCAGTGTGAGGAAGCCCGCCCGTGACAAGTTTATGAGGAAGGAAGCTGACATAAGCAAGGCGTGCTCAGACTTCAGGAACCCCTCTGGAAATTTTTAAGCATGTACCCAACAAAAAATCTGCCGGTTTTTGTGCTCTGCTTTTTCACTCTTCTGACCTTTTCTGGAAAAAGTCAATTCAGGGCGTTAGTCTTCTGCATTTGAAAGAGTGTTTCAATCCAAAAACCCTCTGCTGGCTTTCTAGCCTGCCTGTAGGACTCGTACAGCTGCGCTTGTGATTGTTTGAGGCCTCCTGACCGCAGGAGGCACAGGAAGCTTAAAACATCCTAGGAATGCAGGAGCTTCCGAGGAGTCAAAAGCTTTAGAATAGGACTGATTAAAAGTTTCATTTTTTGGGTCAATGCTTGCTGCCAAATTTTCATATCCTTTATTTTTTAGATATAGTTGGTATATAGAAAAACAAGTAGTAGACCTGGTATTAGCAACATTAGATCTTTGAGTTAAGTACCTTCTTTGTTATAACCCACTGCACCTTTGTTCTATAGAGATGTAACTTTAATGCTTTAAGGAGATGCAGATTAAAGAAAAACACTTCAGGGGAAACAAAATTAACATTCATTAAGGAAGAGAGCCAAAAAGTGTTAACAAGCCTCTTGGCCAGAAGATAATGTAAATCACCTGAGACCTTTTGTATACAAAATGATATACAGAAAGAATCTGGGTTGTGAACGCTACATAATTTTGTGTTATCCATTGATCTCCATGTTTTATCAAAAGTATAAAAGGCCTTCTGAACAATAAAGGAGGAGGCCAGGGGCCGGGGGCCAGTTTCTCGGACCAGCTTCTCGAACTAGTCTCTCAGCCTGGTTTCTTGGGACTCTGGCTCCCCCGTCTTTCTCTCTCTTTCTTCTTCTCTACCTTTCCTTCTCTCTGCTCTTTACTTTAACTTCAGGCTGAATCTCCACCTGGAGTGCGGAGGCTCGCCAGGTCTACTTACTTGCCCCGGCTGTTAAGACCCGCACGAAAGGGAGCTTAAGGCGAGGCACCCTTAGATATTCAAGCGGCGCCGGTGGCCCAACGTAGGTGGTGCAAATTCCTTGTCTGGAATTTTATTCTTCCGCGTTATTCAGCCCCTCTATTCCTAATCTAATCTTACATTAATAAATAAACAAGTCTTTCCACGCCAACGCCGACACCCTTCGAATTCCCTGGATCCACCGGGGCTGGACCCCGGCATAAGACCTTGTGTGGAGTCAGTGCCGGAACCTGAGGAATCCTCTCCAGTGCTGACATGGATCTTGGGTACTTCTGAAGTCTCCCCAGGGGAGTCAGTCTTCGTCGCGAGTGGGGGCATGCACGTGCGCTTTCCTCCCGAGCTGTAGCAGCAGTGTCACGCTTCCCTTCGCGTGGATCAAGGGATCTGTGGCTTTCCCTCGAGGCTTTCCCACCAGGCTTTCCCACAGGGCTGTCCCACGTGCCACCGTGGTGTGAGTCGATCCTCGGCTTGAAAGTTGAGGCAGTGCAGGGAAAACAGGTTTCCCTGGAATGGATTGAGACATCTGGGGGACTCTGGGAATGGTGGCACGACCCTGGAGTTCCTCTCCCTTTCCTGTGGAGAGTGCCTCCTCTTGAGATGCGTCGGGAACGCCGGGAATTCTTTCCTGAACAGGCAGGGAAAGGATCCCTACTCTCGAGCTAGGAGGCGGAAACGGGGTTCCTCTGGATGTGGGCGGGACTCTCGTGCTTCCTCTCGAGTGGAGACGGGTATTTTGGGGATCTTCTTGAGTTGCAGCAAGGGTGTGAAGGACCCATAGGAAGTTCCAGAGGTTAGGTGTGATTAGCCTCGAGACGCCTCAGAGGAAATGGGCCTCATCTCGCCTGGAGGGGAGAACCTCCTGGATTTTCTCGAGTTACGGCAGGTGCTCTCGACTTACGACGGGGACCTCAGGAACCCGCTCTGGTGGCCTCAGGAAAGGCCAGTCCCCATTCGTGATGCTCGGTGGTCTCTCGGATTCCTCTCCCGTCGATGCCCGGCCTAAGACCTTGTGTGGAGTCAGTCCCGGAACCTGAGGATTCCTCTCCAGTGCTGACATGGATCTTGGGGTACTTCTGGAGTCTCCCCAGGGGAGTCAGATCTCGTCTTGAGTGGGGCATGCACGTTCGCTTTCCTCCCGAGCTGTAGCAGCATTTTCAAGCTTCCCTTCGAGTGGATCAAGGCATCTGTGGATTTCCCTCGAGGCTTTCCCACGAGGCTTTCTCTCGAGGCTTTCCCACAGGGCTGTCCACGTGCCACCGTGGTGTGACTCTATCCTCGGATTGAAAGTCGAGGCAGTGCAGGGAAAACAGGTTTCCCTGGAATTGACTGAGACATCCGGGGACTCTGGAATGATGGCACGACCTGGAGTTCCTCTCACCTTTACTGTTTAGAGCGCCTCCTCTTGAGATGCGATGGGAATGCCAGGAATTCTTTCCCGACCAAGTAGGGAAAGGATCCCTCATCTCGAGCTACGAGCCGGAAACGGAGCTCCTCTGGATGTGGCCGGGCCTCGTGCTTCCTCTTGAGTGGAGACGGGTATGTCGGGGAACTTCTTGAGTTGCAGCATGACTGTGAAAGACTCTTTAGAAGTTCCAGAGTTCACGTGTGATTAGCCTCGAGACACCTCAGTGGAAACGGGCCTCATCTCACCTGCAGGGGAGAACCTCCTGGATTTTACCGAGTTGCGGCAGGTGCTCTCGACTTACGACGGGGACCTCATGGACCCGCTCTGGTGACCTCAGGAAAGGCCAGTCCCCATGCGAGTTGCTAGAGGTCCTGTCGCTATTCCTCTCCCGTCGATGCCAGGGCCTAAGACCTTGTGTGGAGTCGGGGCTGGAACCTGAGGATTCCTCTCCAGGGCTGACATGCATCTTGGGGTATTTCTGGATTCTCACCAGGGGAGTCAGTTCTCGTGTCGAGTAGGGGCATGCACGTGCGCTTTCCTGCCGTGCTGTAGCAGCAGTGTCACGCTTTCCGTCGCGTGGATTAAGGGATCTGTGGCTTTCCCTCGAGGGAGGCTTTCCCACAGGGTTGTCACACGTACCACCGTGGTGTGAGTCGATCCTCGGCGTGAAAGTCGAAGCAGTGCAGGGAAAACAGGATCCTCTGGAATGGACTGAGACATCTGGGGGACTCTTGGAATGGTGGCACGACCCATGAGTTCCTCTCGCCTTTCCTGTGCAGCGCGCCTCCTCTTGAGATGCGTCGAAACGTCGGGAATTCTTTCCCGAGGAAGCAGGGAAGGATCCCTCATCTCGAGCTTGGAGGCGGAAACGGAGCTCCTCTGGCGGTGGCCGGACCCTCGTGCTTCCTCTGGAGTGGAGACGGGTATGTCGGGGAACTTCTTGAGTTTTAGCAAGGGTGTTTACGACACTTTGGAAGTTCCAGAGTTTAGGTGTGATTACTCTCGAGACGCCGCAGAGAAAATGGGCCTCATCTCGACTGGAGCAGAGAACCTCCTGGATTTTCTCGAGTTGCGGCAGGTACTCTCGACATACGACCGTGACCTCAGGGACAGTGTAGCAGATGTGTCACGCTTCCCGTCGCGGGGATCAAGGGATCTGTGGCTTTCCCTCGAGGCTTTCTCACAGGGCTGTCCCACATGCCACCATGGTGTGAGTGGATCCTCGGCGTGAAATTCGAGGCAGTGCTGGGAAAACGGGTTCCTCTGAAATGGACTGAGACATCTGGGGGACTCTTGAAATGGTGGCACGACCCTGGAGTTCCTCTTGCCTTTCCTATTGAGAACCCTTGCTCTTGAGATGCCATGGAAACGCCAAAAAATCTTTCCTGACTAAGCAGGATAGGATCCTTCATCTTGGAAACGGGGTTCCTCTGAATGTGGGCGGGACCCCCGTGCTTCCTCTTGTGTGGAGACGGGTATGTCGGGGAACTTCTTGAGTTGCAGCAAGGACCCTTTTTAATTTCCAGAGGTTAGGTGTGATGAGCCTCCAGACACCTCAGAGGAAATGGGCCTCATCCCGCCTGGAGGGGAGAACCTCCTGGATTTTACCCAGTTGCGGCAGGTGCTCTCGAGTTACGACGGGTCCTCAGGGACCCGCTCTGGTGGCCTCAGGAAAGTCCAGTCCCCATGTGAGTTACCAGGGGGCCTCTAGGGATTCCTCTCCCATCGATGCCGGTGCCTAAGACCTTGTGTGGAGTCGGGGCCAGACCCTGAGGATGCCTCTCCAGTGCTGACATGGATCTTGGGGTACTTCTGGAGTCTCACCAGGGGAGTCAGTCCTCATCTCGTGTGGGGGCATGCACCTGCCATTTCCTCACGACCTGCAGCAGCAGTGTCACGCTTGCCGACGTGGATCAAGGGATCTGTCGCTTTCCATTGAGGCTTTCCCACGAGGCTTTCCAACAGGGCTGTCCCACGTGCCACAGTGGTGTGAGTCGATCCTCGGTGTGAACGTCGAGGCAGTGCAGGGAAAACAGTTTCTTCTGGAATGGACTTAGACATCTGGGGGACTCTTGGAATGCTGGCAAGGCCCTGAAGTTCCTCTCGTCTTTCCTGTTGAGAGCGCCTCCTCTTGAGATGCGACGGGAAGGCCGGGAATTCTTTCCGACGACGAAGGGAAAGGATCCCTCTTCTCGAGCTACGAGGCGGAAACGGGGCTCAGCTGGATATGGGCGGGACCCTCGTCCTTCCTCTCGAGTGGATATGGGTATGTCGGAGAAAGCAGCCTGACTCTCTTCCGTTGTCAGCACAAAGTCGATCCTCGGCGTGAAAGTCGAACCAGTGCAGCGAAAACAGGAACCTCCTTCCCCACAGTAGGGGATACACTGTCCCCTTGGGCGGGTATCTCCAAGGCACTCGCGCTGGGGGTTGCCCGCGGAGGTGCGGGCCTCAGGCTCCACGTGAGAAAAGCCCCAAATGGCATTAGCTGCCAGTCCAGACGCTGGCCCCTCAGGTCTCTGGCCGGAGCCTTGGGCTCCAGGCAACTCAAAGCCCTCGGGGTGGCACTCTGGGACTGCTGTAGGGAAAGGATGCCAAGAGCCCACGGAGGAGTTGGGAGGGGGCATGGGGGAAACGGAGGCGAGGACGAGCGGGATCTAGGTGGAGGCGCTGGAGAGAGCGTCTGGTGTCCCGGAATGCCTCGGAGGAGCCAGCGGGGGACAGTCGAGGACCAGGGACCTGTGGAATGTGAAAAGGAGGGAAATCTCAGAGCAAGGCAGGCTGGGAAAGGGGCGTTGGTGGCCAATTCAAAGGGACCTAGGGGCGTTTCCTGGGCGGTGAGTTCCCTTGGCACTGCTGAGGGCCCCTGATTGATCCACTCGGGGTTGAACCCACCCCCCGCTGCGAGGAGGGCCACAAACCAAAGCCCCCGAACTACCGCCCACCCCAACGGGGATCTTGGCGGTCCAGGGCACAGCCGTGCCCGGGAAAAGCCCACTCGCTCCACGGGACTCCGTCCAGGGTCTCTGCTTGGAAAGAGGCCAGGGGCGGCCCCCTCCATCTACCCACCCAAACCCTATTGACGTCAGTGGTGGCGGAGACGCCTCCCGTTCTCCAGAGTCCTAAGCTGCTGGGTCCCCGCCCACTCGGCCAGCAGTCTGCAGCGTGCCCGTGTGCCTCTCCCACCATGGCTTGGTTCGGCTCCTCCAGCACCTCAAGCGGTACGTTTGCCCTCGGTCCCTGTGGTCGGATCACATCTCAGGGGATTTGTGGGTGGCCTGGGCAAGGGCTCTCGGCCAATGTGTTGACCCCCCTCCCACCCGAGAACGGCTGGGACCCATCGGCCAGGCCCGGTTTCCGAGGCGTCAGGTGTGCCCAAATTCGGAGGGCGTGGCATCGTTCGTTCATCTTGCTCCTTTGGCACACACATGGCTTCTCCGTTCTCTTTTCTGGGAAGACAGTGTTGTTTCAGGGGGCGTGCTGCGGGGGGCGGGGGGGTTGCGGGGTGGTGGGAGCGGGTGCTGTGCTGGGATGAGGCCCTTTATCCTCACATCTTCATGTGGGAATGGGAGTCGGGGAGCTCTGTGGCCTTGCTGCCTTCAGTGGCTTCCTGCACAGGGGCCTAGTGGCTTCTGCCTTTTGTCAGGCGTTACTTGGGCTTGACTTGAACTTGAACTTGGGAACTTGAACCCTTGACCTTGCCTTTGGGTTGCTTGAACTTGCTTGACCCTTTTGACCTTGAACTTGCTTGCTTGTTGAACTTGTTGAACCTTGAACTTGAACCTTGACTTGACTTGACCTTGAACTTGAACTTGACTTGAACTTGAACTTGAACTTTGAACTTGACCTTGACCTTGAACTTTTGACTTGAACTTGACTTGAACTTGAACTTGAACTTGAACTTGAACTTGACTTGCTTGAACTTGACTTGAACTTGAACTTGAACTTGAACTTGAACTTGACTTGACTTGAACTTTGAACTTTGAACTTGAACTTGAACTTGATTGAACTTGAACTTGACCTTGACTTGAACTTGACCTTGACTTGACTTTGAACTTACTTGAACTTGAACTTGCTTGACTTGACTTGACTTGAACTTGAACTTGAACTTGAACTTGACTTGAACTTTGAACTTGAACTTGACCTTGACTTGACTTGACCTTGACCTTGACCAACAACGGGAGACCTCGAGATTTGCTCAGAGCACCGGAGGTCCAGAAGCAGGGCCCTGTATCTCCCCTTCCCTTTGTGATCATTGCAAAGACATTCCTAGCTGATAGCGGGAGTGCCCCTGAAGAAGCAAGCAGTGGGAGTGTGTTTGACACGACTGTGTGCCTTCCTGGCCTCAGCTCCACAAGGGGCCTTTCCTCTCGAATAGGCCCCATGTCCCCTTGGGGAGGGTGTCATGCCTCTTTTCTCCTCACTGCCAAAGGGTGGAGCCAAGCTCGCTCTGTCAGAGGTACAAAAACAGCAATTGAATGGATTTTCAAGCTCTTGCTAGGCTGCACCCTTTCAGGGCCCCACTGACAGGTGCTCTGTGGCCCTGGTTGGTATGCAGGTTCACAAACAGGGTGAGATCCTGTCCAAGCCAAGAATTTTCCTGAAAGACCTAGGCTCACTAGAGCTCTCCTCCAGAGCAAAGGGGATAGAGGAGATGTATGGAGGAGTCTTTGCCTTTCCCTGTGAGTGTGGGCTACTCCCTACGGCCCCAAGCTCAGGGATAACTGCCTCTAAGAAAGGAATGGCAAGAAGCGCTATTCTTGGAGGTTGGGACAGGGAGTTCGCAGCATGTGGGGAAAGAAAGACTTCTTCGGGGAAGAAGAGGCAACCACCGGGGGTGTGTTTGCAAGCCTCTATTTGGAAGGAACAGGTTTGCTTATACAACTCAAGACCTCCAGATCTGCTCAGAGGACTGAAGTTCCAGAGACAGGGCCATGTATCTCCCCTTCCCTTTGAGATCCTTGCAAAGACATTCCTAGCAGATCGTGGGAGTGCCCATGAAGAAGCAAGCAGCGGGAGTGTGCTTGACATCACTGGCTGCCTACCTGGGCTCAGGTCTCAAGGGGCCTTTCTCTCCTGGTAGGCCCTATGTCCCCTTTGGGAGAGGGTGGTGCCCTCTTCCCTCCACACTGCCAAAGGGTGGAGGTGGAGCAAACTCGTTCTCTCCGAGGTAAAAAAAAAAAAGACAAATTGGATGGATTTTTAAGCTCTTGCTATGCTGCACCCCTCCAGGACCCACTCGAGCAAAACAGGTGCCCTGTGGCCCCTAGGTCGGGTATGCAGGTTCACACACTGGGTGGATCCCGTCAAAGCCAAGAATTTTCCTGACAGACCTAGGCTCACTAGAGCTCTCCTCCAGAGGAAAGGGGACAGAAAAGACGTGTGTGTGGAGGTGGCTCTGCCTTTCCAGGTCCCAATCTCAGGGATAACTGCCCCTAAGAAAGGAACTGCTGCTGCTGCTGCTGCTAAGTTGCTTCAGTCGTGTTCGACTCTGTGCGACGCCATAGACGGTAGCCCACTAGGCTCCCCCGTCCCTGGGATTCTCCAGGCAAGAACAGTAAGTGGGTTGCCATTGCCTTCTCCAATGCATGAAAGTGAAAATGAAAGTGCAGTCGCTCAGTCGCGTCCGACCCTCAGCGACCCCACGGACTGCAGCCTACCAGGCTTCTCCGTCCATAGGATTTTCTGAAAGGAACTGCAAGAAGCGCTTTTCCAGGAGGCTGGGAAAGGGAGTTCGCAGGATGTGGGGAAAGAGATCCTCCTTCGAGGAAGAATAGGCGGCCACTTGTTTTGTGTTGCAAACCTCTATTTGGAAGGAACAGGTTAGCTTATACAAAGGGAGACCTCCAGATCTGCTCAGAGGACCAAAGTTGCAGAGGCAGGTCGGTGTAATTTCCCTTCACTTTGCGATCCTTGCAAAGACATTCCTTGCTGATAGATGATTCAGCAAGGGCCTTTGAGACTGTTGTTTTCTTTCCTAGGTTCAAAGATTCCTTCAGTTCCTAATATAGATATCCTAGAAATTATCTGACATCCGTGAAAATCTGATATGTCCTGGTCAAATGCTGTCAGTTATAATTCCAGTTATCATATGAAAGCATTTCAAGTCGCAGCAGTGACCAGATTACATTGTCAATTTCTATTTAATCAGGTTTTAACCATGTCCTCTATGTTTC
The DNA here is from genome assembly GCF_001704415.2 of Capra hircus. NCBI lineage: Eukaryota > Metazoa > Chordata > Mammalia > Artiodactyla > Bovidae > Capra > Capra hircus. Next base: position 4,590 of record NW_017213458.1, on the reverse strand, counting down.
ACACTGATGCCTTTGCAGAAATACTGCTACTTCAAGATATATGGAATATACATTTTTTAAGCTTACCGATAATTTGTTTGTTTGTTTGTTTGTCTTCTGGTAAGCTGGTACCAGATGGAATTTAGTCTCCTCTCTAGGTTAAGAGAACAAAGTTTTCTTAGAATGCAATTTTTGATAACAGACTATGATTTCTTTACCTTTCATTGATTTATAATTGTTTTCATCATCTGTTTTTTTACTTCGGTAAAGTAAATAAGCCTTATTTAAGATTTTGGTACATGTAGGATGGACTAAGCTTTCCCCACTCTTGCAAGTTCCCTTAACCCTTCAGATTCTTCTCGTGGGACAAAGATCTCACTTTCCTCCAGAGGGACAATCCAAGCTTTTTATTAGTTGATCTGCCCCTGACATCAGAGTCATTTGAGCACGAGTTGGCCTATAATTTAGGCATGAAACTATGACTACATAAAGAAAAGGTGACTTTATGATTCAGGGATGGCCATGATATGCCTTGCACTTCAGAGAAAATGGGTTAAAATGATTTTTTTTTCTTCAAAACTGCACAGCCAGTTCTTTCAGCATATGCAATTGAAAACATCTAGTCATTAGGTCAGTTTTCATTCCAATCCCAAAGAAAGGCAATGACAAAGAATATTCAAGCTGCTGCACAATTGCACTCATCTCACACACTAGTAAAGTAATGCTCAAAATTCTCCAAGTTCACATGAACTGTGAACTTCCAAATGTTCAAGAGGGATTTAAAACATGCAGAGAAACCAGAGATCAAACTGCCAACATCCACTGGATCATTGAAAAAGCAAGAGAGTTCCAGAAAAAAAGACATCTATTTCTGCTTTATTGACTATGCCAAAGCCTTTGACTGTGTGGATCACAATAAACTGGGAAAAATTCTGAAAGAGATGGGAATACCAGACCACCTGACCTGTCTCTTGAGAAACCTGTATGCAGGTCAGGAGAAACAGTTCGAACTGGACATGGAACAACAGACTGGTTCTAAATAGGAAAAGGAATATGTCAAGGCAGTGTATTGTCACCCTGCTTATTTAACTTATATGCAGAGTACATCATGAGAAACACTGGGCTGGAGGAAGCACACGCTGGAATCCAGATTGCTGGGAGAAATATCAATAATCTCAGATATGCAGATGACACCACCCTTATGGCAGAAAGTGAAGAAGAACTAAAGAGTCTCCTGATGAAAGTGAAAGAGGAGAGTGAAAAAGTTAGCTTAAAGCTCAGCATTCAGAAAACTAAAATCATTGCATCCAGTCTCATCACTTCATGGCAAATAGATGGGAAAACATTGGAAACAGCAGCAGACTATTTTGGGGGGCTTGGAAATCACTGCAGGTGATGGCTGCCTCCATGAACTTAAAACATATTTATGACTTGGAAGAAAAGTGATGACCAAACTAGACAGCATATTAAAAAGCCGAGACGTTGCTTTGCCAACAAAGATCCATCCAGTCAAGGCTATGGTTTTTCCATATGTCATGGATGGATATGAAAGATGTACTATAAAGAAAGTGACAGCTGAAAATTGGATGCTTTTGAACTGTGGTGTTGGAGAAGATGCTTGTAGGTCGCTTAGACTACAAGGAGACGCAACCACTCCATCCTAAAGGAAATCAGGTCTGAATATAGATTGGAAGGACTAATACTGAACCTGAAACTCCAATACTTTGGCCACTTGATGTGAAGAGCTGACTCACTTGGAAGTTGCTTTGATTTGCCTGTGAGTGTGGGAGCCCTCCCTGGGCAAAGGGCCTCAGGGGTCATTGCCACTGAATCACGACCTCCAAGCAAGCGCATTCCAGCTGTGTGACATTCAGGAAGCAGGAGACTGGGAAAACTATCTTCCTTAGAGGAAGGAAAGTCATCCACAGAGAGTGTGTTTTCAGGCCTCTCTTTGCAGCAAGTGTTTTTGCTTCTCAGACATCAGAGCTGCAGGCTTGCTCTGAGGGCCTCAATTGCAGAGTCAGGGCTGTGTGTCTCACTGCACTTTCCAAGCATTGCAGACACATTCCTAGGTTGGAGCAGTGCTTCCCATGAGAAAGAAGCCTCGGGAGTGTGTCTGAGCGGGCTGAGTGCCATGCTAGGGTCACCTAGTCGAGGGCACCTTGCACATCCAATGGGCCCCAGGCGAGTAGCTATGGACCGGCCCTTCGGTGAGATATCCCAAAGCAGGGAACAAAGCTAGCTCTGTCAGAAGGAGGAAAACAGCAATGGGATGGATTTTTCAAGCAGTTGCTAAGTCACACCACGTTAGGGCTCCCCGGGAAAGAAATGCGAATTTTGGCCTCTAGGCCCAGTATCCAGATGTGTGCACAGGTATTTTCCCCACAGGATCCAAGAATGTTCCAGACAGACCTAAGCTCACTAGCTCTCTCCTGCAGAGGAAATGAAATATTGTTGCTGAACCACGAAAAGATGCTGGGATTCTTGGCTTATGGAGGAGAAGAATTCAATCCAGGCCCAAGACGAGGCTTGATTGCTCAGAGCTTTTGTGCAATAGAGTTTTATTAAAGGATAAAGGGAGATAGAGAAAGCTTCTGACAGAGACATCACAAGGGGCAGAAAGCGTACCCCTTGCTAGTGTTAGTAATGGAGTTATATACTCTCCAATAAGTTATGACAACGAACAAAAGAATGTCTGGAGGTTGTAAAGACTCACTAGACCTACTCCCATAATTGACATTTTAAGATAACAGGATTAGCCAGAAGGTTTTTTCCAGAGACCGTCCTCAAGAAGGATGCATGATTGTTATATAATCCTAAGGAATGTAGAGGGGAAAACAGTTTGTCCTTCTTCCTCCTTGAGAATTCTAGACCCCTCTCTCCTTGGGGACCCTTGAACTTCTTAGAAACCTGCCTTGGCAATGACTCTCTCAGAAACATGATTGAACAGCCGTTTTGGAGCTTCCTTTGACTTTCCCTGGGAGGGAGGAGCCCTCCCTGAGCACAGGGCCTCAGGGCCATGGCCAATGAAAAGAATCTCCCAGCAAGTGCTTTTCAGCCCTGTGTGACTCTCAGCCCACAGGAGGCTGAGAAAACTCTCTTCCTTGGAGGAAGGAAAGGCAGCCCAAGAGTGTGTTTTCAGGCCTGTATCTTGCAGCAAGTGTTTGGCTTGTTAGACAGAAGACCTGCAGGCCTGTTCCAACAGACTCAATTCCAGAATCAGGGCCTTGTGTCTCCCTGCAGTTTCCTGGCCTTGCAAAACACATTCCTAGTGAGAGCAGTCCTGCCCATGGGGACTGCTGCGGGAGTGTGTCTGAGGGGGCCAGGTGTTCATGCTGGGGTCACCTGGTCGAGGGCACCTTGCACCTCCAATGGACCCCAGGCAAGGAGTTGCAGGCCACCACCTTGCTTCTGAAATCCCAAAATGGGGAGCAAAGCTCGCTCTGTCAGAGGGAAGAAAACCAACAGGATGGATTTTCAAGCAGTTGCTAGGCTGTACTGCGTTAGGCTCCAAGGAAGGAAAATGCGAATTTTAGCCCCTACGACTGGTATCCAGGTGGGCTCCCAGGATGATTTCCCCGCAGGATCCAAGAACGTTCCAGACAGACCTGGGCTCACTAGCTCCCTCCTGCAGAGGAAACATGAGAGAACAGCTGTTTGGAGGTTGCTTTGACTTCCCCTGGGAGGGTAGGATCCCTCCCTGGGTGCAGGGCCTCAGGGGCCATTGCCGCTGAGAAATGCCCTCTAAGCCAGACCTTTGCAGCCTTGTATGACTCAGCACGGAGGAGACTGGAAAAGCTCTCTTCCTTGGAGGAAGGAAAGGGCAGCCCCAGAGAGTGTGTTTTCACACCTGTATCTTGCAGCAAGTGTTTGGCGTCTCAGACGTCAGACCTCCAGGCCTGCTCCAACGGCCTCAGTTCCAGAGTCAGGGCCGTGTGTCTCCCTGCATTTTCTGAGCCTGGGAACACATTCCTAGGTCAGAACAGTCCTGCCCATGGGGAAGGAGGCTGCGGGAGTGTGTCTGAGGGGTCGGGTGCCATGCTGGGGTCCAATAGACCCGGTACCTCCAATAGACCCCAGGACAACAGCGGTGGGCTCCCCCTGGCTTCCGAAATGCCAAAGCGAGAAGCAAAGCTAGCTCTATCAGAAGGAAGAAAAGAGCAATGGATGGATGTTCAGGCTGTTGCTGGGCCCACCCACTTCAGGGTCCCCCCGAGAAACAGGCGCCCTGTGGCCCCTAGGTCCGATATGCAGGTTAACACACAGGGTGTGTCCCCATAGAGCCAAGAATTTTCCTGACAGACCTAGGCTCACTTAGAGCTCTCCTACAGAGCAAAGGGGAACAAAAAGACGTGTGTGTGAGGCTGGCTGCTGCTTTCGAAGTGTCGCCAATGCTCAGGGATAGACTGGGCCCGCTGAAAGAAAGGAAGCTGGCTCGGGCTGCTAGCTGGCTCGGTTAAGCTTGCTTCAGATGCGTGATTGCAAGCTGCTGTGCGACGCCATAGAGCGGTAGCGCGACTAGGCTCCGCCCGTCCGCTGGGATTGCTGCGGCCAGGCAAGAACAGTAAGAGGTGGGTTGGCACATTGCCTTCTTCAATGCATGAAAGGTGA
>NW_017213457.1:0-15603 GCF_001704415.2 Capra hircus | reverse complement strand
CTGCCTCGACTTTCAAGCGCGAGGATCGACTCACACCACGTGGCATGTGGGACAGGCCCTGTGGAAAGCCTCGTGGGAAAGCCACAGATCCTTGATCCATGCGAAGGAAGCGTGACACTGCTGCTACAGCTCGGAGGAAATCGAACGTGCATGCCCCCACTCGAGACGAGGACTGACTCCTCTGGGGAGACTCCAGAAGTACCCGAAGATCCATTTCAGCACTAGAGAGGAATCCTCAGGTTCCGGCACCGACTCCACACAATGTCTTAGGCCCCGGTATCGACGGAAGGGAATCCCGAGAGGCCCCCGAGCAACTCACATGGGGACTGGCCTTTCCTGAGGCCACCAGAGCGGGTCCCTGAGGTCCCAGTCGTAAGTCGAGATCACCTGCCGCAAGTCCAGAAAATCCAGGAGGTTCCACCCTCCAGGCGAGATGAGGCCCATTTCCGCTGAGGCGTCTCGAGGCTAATCACATCTACCCTCTGGAACTTCCAAAGTGTCATTCACACCCTTGCTGGCAACTCAAGAAGTTCCCCGACATACCCGTCTCCACTCGAGAGGAAACACCAGAGTCCCGCCCACATCCAGAGGAGCCCCGTTTCCGCCTCATAGCTTGAGACGAGGGATCCTTTCCCTGCCTGGTCGGGAAAGAATTCCCGGCGTTCCCGTCGCATCTCAAGAGGAGGCGCTCTCCACAGGAAAGGCTAGAGGAACTCCAGGGTCGTGCCACCATTCCCAGAGTCCCCCAGATGTCTCAGTCCAGTCCAGGGAAACCTGTTTTCCCTTCACTGCCTCGACTTTCAAGCCGAGAATCAACTCACACTACGGTGGCACGTGGACAGCCCTATGGGAAAGCCTCGTGGGAAAGCCTGGTGGGATAGCCTGGAGGGAAAGCCACAGATCCCTTGATCCACGCGAAGGGAAGCCTGACACTGCTGCTACAGCTCGGGAGGAAAGCGCACGTGCATGCCCCCAATCGAGACGAGGACTGACTCCCCTGGGGAGACTCCAGAAGTACCCCAAGATCCATGTCAGCACTGGAGAGGAATCCTCAGGTTCCGGCACCGACTCCACACAAGATCTTAGGCCCCGGCATCGAGGGTAGAGGAATCCCGAGAGGCCCCCGAGCAACTTGCATGGGGACTGGCCTTTCCTGAGGCCACCAGAGCGGGTCCCTGAGGTCCCCGTCGTAAGTCGAAAGCACCTGCCGCAACTCGAGAAAATCCAGGAGGTTCTCCCCTCCAGGCGAGATGAGGCCCATTTCCGCTGAGGCGTCTCGAGGCTAATCACACCTAACCTCTGGAACTTCCAAAGGGTCCTTCACACCCTTGCTGCAACTCAAGAAGTTCCCCGACATACCCGTCTCCGCTCGAGAGGAAGCACGAGAGTCCCGCCCACATCCAGAGGAGCCCCGTTTCCGCCTCCTAGCTCGAGAGGAGGGATCCTTTCCCTGCGTGGTCGGGAAAGAATTCCCGGCGTTCCCGGCGCATCTCAAGAGGAGGCGCTCTCCACAGGAAAGGCAAGAGGAACTCGAGGGTCTTGCCACCATTCCCAGAGTCCCCCAGAAAATTCCTTGTCGGGAATTTTATTGGCCTTCCGCGTAAACCTAGCTATTCAGCCTTTTTCCTCCAGTTAATCTTCTTACTACCCTATAATTTCTTAATCTCATCTTACATTAATAAATACACAACACTTTCCACGTCAACGCCGTCCATCCATCGAATTCCCTGGATCCAGCGGGGCTGGACCCCGGCACACTGAGATATCTGGGGGACTCTTGGAATGATGGCACGACACTGGAGTTTCTCTCGCCTTTCCTGTGGAGAGCGCCTCCTCTTGAGATGCGACGGGAACACCGGGAATTCTTTCCGGAACATACAGGGAAAGGATACCTGACCGCGAGGTACGAGGCGGAAACGGGGCTCCTCTGGATGTGGGCGGGACTCTCGTGCTTCCTCTCGAGTGGAGTCAGGTATGTTGGGGAACTTCTTGAGTTGTAGCAAGGGTGTGAAGGACCCTTTGGAAGTTCCAGGGGTTAGGTGTGATTAGCCTCGAGACGCCTGAGCGGAAATGGGCCTCATCTCGCCTGGAGGGGAGAACCTCCTGGATTTTCTCGAGTTTCGGCAGGTGCTCTTGACTTACGACGGGGACCTCAGGGACCCGCTCTGGTGGCCTCAGGAAAGGCCAGTCCCCATGCGAGTTGCTCGGGGGCCTCTCGGGATTCCTCTCCCTTCGACGCCGGGGCCTAAGACCTTGTGTGGAGTTGGTGCCGGAACCTGAGGATTCCTCTCCAGTGCTGACATGCATCTTACGGTACTTCTGGAGTCTCCCCAGGGGAGTCAGTCCTCGTCTCGAGTGGGGGCATGCACGTTCGCTTTCCTCCCGAGCTGTAGCAGAACTGTCACGCTTCCCTTCCCTTGGATCAAGGGATCTGTGGCTTTCCCTCGAGGCTTTCCCAGGAGGCTTTCCCACGCGGCTTTCCCACAGGGCTGTCCCACGTGCCACCGTGGTGTGAGTCGATCCTCGGCTTGAAAGTCGAAGCAGTGCAGGGAAAACAGGTTTCCCTGGAATGGACTGAGACATCTGGGGGACTCTGGGAATGGTGGCACGACCCTGGAGTTCCTCTCGCCTTTCCTGTGGAGAGCGCCTCCTCTTGAGATGAGACAGGAACGCCGGGAGTTCTTTCCTGACCATGCAGGGAAAGGATCCCTCCTCTCGAGCTAGGAGGCGGAAACGGGGCTCCTCTGTATGTGGGCGGGACTCTCGTTCTTCCTCTCGAGTGGAGAGAGGTATGTAGGGGATCTTCTTGAGTTGCAGCAAGGGTGTGAAGGACCCTTTGGAAGTTCCAGAGGTTAGGTGTGATTAGACTCGAGACGTCTCAGCGGAAATGGGCCTCATCTCGACTGCAGGGGAGAACCTCCTGGGTTTTCTCGAGTTTCAGCAGGTGCTCTCCAGTTACGACCGGGACTTATGTAACCCGCTCTGGTCCGCTCAGGTAATGCCAGTCGACTTGCGAGTTGCTAAGGGGCCTCTCGGGATTCCTCTCCGGTCGATGACGGGGCCTAAGACCTTTTTTGGAATCGGTGCCCGAACCTGAGGTTTCCTCTCCAGTGCTGAAATGGATCTTGGGGTACTACTGGAGTCTCCACAGGGGAGTCATCTTCGTCTCCAATGGGGGCATGCACGTGCGCTTTTCTCCCGAGCATTAGGAGCAGAGTCAATTTTCCCGTTGGGTTGATCAAAGGGTTTCTTGTTTTCCCTCGAGGCTTTCCCACTTGGCTTTCCCACGAGGCTTTCCCACAGGGCTGTCCCACGTGCCACCATCGTGTGAGTCGGTCCTCCGCGTGAACGTCGAGGCAGTGCAGGGTAAACAAGTTCCTCTGGAAAGGACTGAGTCATCTGGGGGACTCTTGGAATGGTGGAACGACCCTGGAGTTCCTCTCACCTTTCTTGTGGAGCGTGCCTCCTCTTGAGATGCGACAGGTACGACAGGAATTCTTTCCCGGCCAATCAGGGAAAGCATCCCTCACATTGAGCTAGGAGGGGGAATTGGGGCTCCTCTGGATGTGGGTGGTACCCTGGTGATTCCTATGTAGTGGCGACGGGTCTCTTCTGGATCTTCTTGAGTTGCAACAAGGGTGTGAAGGACCCTTTGGAAGTTCCAGAGGTTAGGTGTGATTAGCCTCGAGACGTCTCAGTGGAAATGGGCCTCATCTCGCCTGAAGGGGAGAATCTCCTTCATTTTCTCGAGTTGTGGCAGGTGCTCTCGACTTACGACGGGGACCTCAGGGACCCGTTCTGTTGGCCTTAGGAAGACCAGTCCCCATGCGAGTTGCTAGAGGGCCTCTCGGGATTCCTCACCGGTAGATGCCGGGGCCCAAGACCTTCGGTGGACTGGGGGCCAGAACCTGAGTATTCCTCTCCAGTGCTGACATGTTTTTGGGATACTTCTGAAGTCTCCCAAGGGGAATCAGTCCTCGTCTCGAGTCGGGGCATGTGCATGCTCTTTCCTCCCGAGCTGTAGCAGCAGTGTCATGCTTCCCGTCGCGTGGATCAATGGATCTGTGGCTTTTCCTCTAGGCTTTTCCTAGAGGATTTCCCACGAGGCTTTCCCACAGGGCTGTCCCCCGTGCCACCGTGGTGTGAGGCGATCCTCGGCATGAAAGTTTAAGCACTCTGTAAAAACAAGATCCTCTGGAATGGACTGAGACATCTGGGGACGCTTGGAATGGTGGCATGACCATGGAGTTCCTCTCTCCCTTCCTGTGGAGAGCGCCTCCACCTGAGATGCGACGGGAATGCCGGAAGTTCTTTCCCGACCAAGCAGGGAAAGGATCCCTCATCTCTAGCTAGGAGGATGAAACGGGGCTACTCTGGATGTGGGCAGGACCCTCGTGTTTCCTCTCGAGTGGAGATGGGAATGTCGGGGAACTTCTTGAGTTGCAGCAAGGGTGTGAAGGACCCTTTGGAAGTTCCAGAGATTAGATGTAATTAGCCTCGAGACACCTCATTGGAAATAGGCCTCATCTCGCCTGGAGGGGAGAACCTCCTGGATTTTCTCGAGTTGCGGCAGGTGCTCCCGACTTACGACGGGGACCTCAGAGACCCGCTCTGGTGACTTCATCAAAGGCCAGTCCCCATGCCAGATGCTGGGGGGCTTCTCTTGATAACTCTCCTGTTGATGCCCGGGCCGAACAACTTGTGTGGATTCGGGGCCGGAACCTGAGGTTTCCTCTGCAGTGCTGACATGGATATTGGGGTTCTTCTGGAGTCTCACCTGGAGAGTCAATCCTCCTCTCAAGTGCGGGCACGCACGTGTGCTTTCCTCCCGAGCTGTAGCAGCAGGGTCACGCTTCCCGTCGTGTGGATCAAGGGATCTGTGGCTTTCCCTGGAGGCTTTCCCACGAGGCTTTCTCACAGGGCTTTCCCTCGTGCCACCGTGGTGTGAGTTGATCCTCAGCGTGAAAGACGAGGCAGTGCAGGGAAAACAGGTTCCTCTGAATTGGACTGATGCTGGGAGCCAGTATGAGGACTCCCGCCCGTGATAACGTCATGAGGAAGAAAGCTGACATAGGCATGGTGTGTTCAGACTTCAGGGACCCCTCTGGAAGTTCCTATGCACGTACCCCAACAAAAATCTGCCGGCTTTTTTGCTCTGCTTTTCCACTCTTCTGACATTTTCTGGAAAAAGTCAATTCAGGGCTTTAGTCTTCTGCATTTGAAAGAGTGTTTCAATCCAAAAACCCCTCTGAATGCTTTCTAGCCTGCCTGCAGGACTCGTACAGCTGGGCATGTGATTGTTTGAGGCCTCCTTTCCCCAGGAGGCACAGGAAGCTTAAAGCATCCTAGGAATGTAGGGGCATCCGAGGAGTCAAAATCTTTATAATAGGACTGATTAAAAGTTTCATTTTTTGGGTCAATGCTTGCTGCTAAATTTTCATATCCTTTATTTTTAGATAGAGTTGGTATATTAAAGAAACAAGTAGTAGACCTGGTATTAGCAACATTAGATCTTTGAGTTAAGTACCTTCTTTGTTATAACCCACTGCACCTTTGTTCTATAGAGATGTAACTTTAATGCTTTAAGGAAATGCAGATTAAAGAAAAACACTTCAGAGGAAACAAAATTAACATTCATTAAGGAAGAGAGCCAAAAAGTGTTTAACAAGCCTCTTGGCCAGAAGATAATGTAAATCACCAGAGACCTTTTGTATACAAAATAATGTACAGAAAGAGTCTGGGGTGCGAACGCTACATAATTTTGTGTTACCCATTGAACTCCATGTTTTATCAAAAGTATAAAAGGCTTTATGAACAATAAAGGATGGGGCCAGTTTCTCGGACCAGTTTCTCAAACTAGTCTCTCGGCCTGGTTTCTTGGGACTCAGGCTCCCCCCGTGTCTTTTTCTCTCTTTCTTCTTCTCTCCCTTTCCTTCTCTCTGCTTTTTACTTTAACTTCAGGCTGAATCTCCACCAGGGGCGCGGAGGCTCGTCAGGTCTACTTACTTGCCTGGCTGTTAAGACCTGCACGAAAGGGAGCTTAAGGCGAGGCACCCTTAGATATTCAAGCAGGGGCTGGTGGCCCAACGTAGATGGTGAAAATTCCTTGTCTGGAATTTTATTGGTCTTCCACGTAAACCAAGCTATTCAGCCCTTTTCCTCCAGTTAATCTTCTTACTACACTATAATTTCTTAATCTAATCTTACATTAATAAATAAAAAAGACTTTCCATCGACAACGCCGTCCATCCGTCGAATTCCCTGGATCCAGCGGGGCTGGACCCCGGCAGACTGAGATATCTGGGGGACTCTTGGAATGGTGGCACGACCCTGGAGTTTCCTCCGCCTTTCCTGTGGAGAGTGCCTCCTCATGAGATGCGACGGGAACACCGGGAATTCTTTCCCGAACATGCAGGGAAAGGATACCGGACCTCGAGGTGTGAGGCGGAAACGGGGCTCCTCTGGATGTGGGCGGGATTCTCGTGCTTCTTCTCGAGTGGAGTCAGGTATGTTGGAGAACTTCTTGAGTTGCAGCAAGGGTGTGAAGGAACCTTTGGAAGTTCCAGATGTTAGGTATGGTTAGCCTCGAGACGCCTCAGAGGAAAAGGGCCTCATCTCGCCTGGAGGGGAGAACGTCCTGGATTTTCTCGAGTTGCGGCAGGTGCTCTTGACTTACTACGGGGACCTCAGGGACCCGCTCTGGTGGCCTCAGGAAAGGTCAGTGCCCATGCAAGTTGCTGGGGGCCTCTCGAGATTCCTCTCCCGTCGATGCCGGGGCCTAAGACCCTGTGTGGAGTCGGTGCCGGAACCTGAGGTTTCCTCTCCAGTGCTGACATGGATCTTGGGGTACTTCTGGAGTCTCCCCAGGGGAGTTAGTCGTCGTCTTGTGTGGGGGCATGAACGTGCACTTTCCTCCCGAGCTGTAGCAGCAGTGCAACGCTTCCCTTCGCGTGGATCAAGGGATCTGTGGCTTTCCCTCGAGGCTTTCCCACGAGGCTTTCCCACAGGGCTGTCCCACCTGCCATCGTGGTGTGAGTCGATCCTCGGCTAGAAATTCGAGGCAGTGCAGGGAAATCAGGTTTCCCTGAAATGGACTGAGACATCTGGGGGACTCTGGGAATGGTGGCACGACCCTGGAGTTCCTCTCGCCTTTCCTGTGGAGATCGCCTCCTCTTGAGATGCGACAGGAACGCCGGGAATTCTTTCCCGAACACGCAGGGAAAGGATCCCTCCTCTCGAGATAGGAGGCGGAAACGGGGCTCCTATGGATGTGACGCCTCAGCGGAAATGGGCCTCATCTCGCCTGGAGGGGAGAACCTCCTGGATGTACTCAAGTTGCGGCAGGTGCTCTCGACTTACGACGGGGACTTCAGGGACCCACTCTGGTGGCCTCAGGAAAGGCCAGTCCCCATGCGAGTTGCTCGGGGTCCTCTCGGGATTCTTCTCCCGTCGATGCCGGGGCCTAAAACCTTGTGTGGAGACGGTGCCGGAACCTGCGGATTCCTCTCCAGTGCTGACATGGATCTTGGGGTACTTCTGGAGTCTCCCCAGGGGAGTCAGTCCTCGTCTCGAGTGGGGGCATGCACGTGCGCTTTCCTCCCGAGCTGTAGCAGCAGTGTCACGCTTCCCTTCGCCTGGATCAAGGGATCTGTGCCTTTCCCTTGAGGCTCTCACACGAGGCTTTCCCAGGAGGCTTTCCCACAGGGCTGTCCCACGTGCCACCGTGGTGTGAGTCGATCCTCGGCTTGAAAGTCGCGGCAATCGAGGGAAAACAGATTTCCCTGGAATGGACTTAGACATCTGCGGGACTCTGGGAATGGTGGCAAGGCCCGGGAGTTCCTCTCGCCTTCCAGTGGAGAGTGCCTCCTCTTGAGATGCGACGAGAACGCCGGGAATACTTTCCCGACCACGCAGGGAAAGGATCCCTCCTCTCTAGCTAGGAGGCGGAAACGGGGCTCCTCTGGATGTGGGCAGGACTCTCTTGCTTGCTCTCGAGTAGAGACGGGAATATTGGGGGACTTCTTGAGTTGCAGCAAGGGTGTGAAGGACCCTTTGGAAGTTCCAGAGGTTAGGTGTGATTAGCCTCCAGACGCCTCAGCAGAAATGGGCCTCATCTCGCCTGAAGGGGAGAACCTCCTGGATTTTCTCGAGTTGCGGCAGGTGCTCTCGACTTACGACGGGACCTCAGGGACCCGCTCTGTTGGCCTCAGGAAAGGACAATCCCCAAGCGAGTTGCTCGGGGGCCTCTCGGGATTCCTCTCCCGTCGATGCCGGGGCCTAAGATCTTGTGTGGAGTCGGTGTCGGAACCTGAGGATTCCACTCCAATGCTGACATGGATCTTGGGGTACTTCTGGAGTCTCCCCAGGGGAGTCAGTCCTCGTCTCGAGGGGGGGATGCACGTGCGCTTTCCTCCCGAGCTGTAGCAGCAGTGTCGCGCTTCCCTTCGCGTGGATCAAGGGATCTGTGGCTTTCCCTCGAGGCTTTCCCACGAGTCTTTCCCCGAGGCTTTCCCAAAGGGCTGTCCCACGTGCCACCGTGGTGTGAGTCGATCCACGGCTTGAACGTCGAGGTAGTGCAGGGAAAACAGATTTCCCTGGAATGGACTGAGACATCTGTGGAACTCTGGGAATGGTGGCACGACCCTGGAGTTCCTCTCGCCTCTCCTGTGGAGAGCGCCTCTTCTTGGGATGCGACGGGAATACCGGGAATTTTTTCCCTACCACGCAGGGACAGGATCCCTCCTCTCGAGCTCTGAGGCGGATACGGGGCACCTCTGGATATGGCGGAACTCTAGTGCTTCCTCTCGAGTGGAGTCGGGTATGTCGGTGAACTTCTTGAGTTGCAGCAAGGGTGTGAAGGACCCTTTGGAAGTTCCAGAGGTTAGGTGTGATTAGCCTCGAGACGCCTTAGCGGAAATGGGCCTCATCTCGCCTGCAGGGGATAACCTCCTGGATTTTCTCGAGTTGAGGCAGGTGCTCTCGACTTACGACGGGGACCTCAGGGACCCGCTCTCGTGGCCTCAGTAAAGGCAAGTCCCCATGCGAGTTGCACGGGGGCCACTCGGGATTCCTCTCCCGTCGATGCCGGGGACTAAGACCTTGGGTGGAGTCGGTGCCGGAACCTGAGGTTTCCTCTCCAGTGCTGACATGGATCTTGGGGTACTTCTGGAGTCTCCCCAGGGGAGTCAGTCCTTGTCTCGAGTGGTGGCATGCACGTGGGCTTTCCTCCAGAGCAGTAGCAGCAGGGTCATATTTCTGTCGTGTGGATCAAAGGATCTGTGGCTTTCGCTTGAGGCTTTTCCACGAGGATTTCCCACGAGGCTTTCCACAGGGCTGTCCCACGTGCCACCGTGGTGTGAGTCGATCCTCGGCTTGAAAGTAGAGGCAGTGCAGGGAAAACAGGTTTCCCTGGAATGGACTGAGACTTCTGGGGGGCTCTGTGAATGGTGGCACGACCCTGAACTTCCTCTCGCCTTTCCTGTGGAGAGCGCCTCCTCTTGAGATGCGTCGGAAACGCCGGGAATTCTTTCCGGACCACGCAGGGAAAGGATCCCTCCTCTCGAGCTAGGAGGCGGAAATGGGACTCCTCTGAATGTGGGCGGGACTCTCGTGCTTCCTCTCGAGTGGAGTCGGGTATGTCGGGGAACTTCTTGAGTTGCAGCAAGGGTGTGAAGGACCCTTTGGAAGTTCCAGAAGTAAGGTGTGATTAGCCTCGAAAGACCTCAGCAGAAATAGGTCTCATGCTCGACTGGAGGGGAGAACCTCCTGGATTTTCTCGAGTTGCGCCAGGTGCTCTCGACTTACGACGGGGAACTCAGGGACCCGCTGTGGTGGCCTCAGGAAAGACCAGTCCCCATGCGAGTTGCACGGGGGCCTCTCGGGAATCCTCTCACGTCGATGCAGGGGCCTAAGACCTTGTGTGGAGTCGGTGCTGGAACCTGAGGATTCCTCTCCAGTGCTGACATGGATCTTGGGGTACTTCTGGAGTCTCCCCAGTGGAGTCAGTCCTCGTCTCGAGTGGGGGCATGCACGTGCGATTTCCTCCCGAGCTGTAGCCGCAGTGTCACCCTTTCCTTCACGTGGAACAAGGAATCTGTGGCATTCCCTCGAGGCTTTCCCACTAGGCTTTCGCCACAGGGCTGTCCCACGTCCCACCGTGGTGTGAGTCTATCCTCGGCTTGAAAGTCAAAACAGTGCAGAGAAAACAGGTTTCCCTGGAATGGACTGAGACATCTGGGGGAATCTGGGAATGCTGGCATGACCCCGGAGTTCCTCTCGCCTTTCCTGTGGAGAGCGCCTCCTCTTGAGTTGCGACAGGAACTCCGGGAATTCTTTCTCGAGCACGCAGGGAAAGGATCCCTCCTCTCGAGCTAGGAGGTGGAAACGGGGCTCCTCTGGATGTGGTCGGGACTCTCGTGCTTCCTCTCGAGTGGAGACGGGTATGTCAGGGAACTTCTTGAGTTGCAGTAAAGGTGTGAAGGATCATTTGGAATTTCCAGAGGTCAGGTGTGATTAGCCTCAGGACGCCTCAGCGGAAATGGGCCTCATCTCGCCTGGAGGGTAGAACCTCCTGGATTTTCTCGAGTTGTGTCAGGTGCACTGGACTTACGACGGGGACCTCAGGGACGCGCCCTGGTGGCATCGGTAAAGGAAATTTCCTTGCGAGTTACTCGGGGGCCTCTCGGGATTCCTCTCCCGTCGATGCCGGGGCCTAAGACCTTGTGTGGAGTCGGTGCCAGGACCTGAGGATTCCTCTCCAGTGCTGACATGGATCTTTGGGTACTTCTGGAATCTCCCCAGGGAAGTCAATCCTCGTCTCGAGTTGCGGCATGCACGTGCCCTTTCCTCCCGAGCTGTAGCAGCAATGTCACGCTTCCCTTCGCATGGAACAAGGGATCTGGGGCATTCCCTCGAGGCTTTCCCAAAAGGCTTTCCCCCTGAGCTTTCCCACAGGGCTGTCCCACGTGCCACCGTGTTGTGAGTCGATCCTCAGCTTGAAAGTCGAGGCAGTGCAGGGAAAACTGGTTTCCCTGGAATGGACTGAGGCATCTGGGGGACTCTGGGAATGGTGGCACGACCCTGGAGTTCCTCTCGCCTTTCCTGTGGAGAGCGCCTACTCTTTAGATGCGACGGGAACGCCGGGAATTCTTTCCCGACTACGCATGGAAAGGATCCAACCTCTCGAGCTAGGAGGCGGAAATGGGGCTCCTCTGGATGTAGGCGGGACTCACGTGCTTCGTCTCGAGTGGAGACGGGTATGTCGGGGAACTTCTTGATTTGCAGCAAGGGTGTGAAGGACCCGTTGGAAGTTCCAGAGGTTAGGTGTGATTAGCCTCGAGACGCCTCTGCGGAAATGGGCCTCATCTCACCTGGAGGGGAGAACCTCTTGGATTTTCTCGAGTTGCGGCAGGTGCTCTCGACTTACGACGGGGACCTCAGGGACCCGCTTTGGTGGCCTCAGGAAAGGCCATTCCCCATGCGAGTTGCTCGGGGCCTCTCGGGATTCCTCTCCCGTCGATGCCGGGGCCTAAGACCTTGTGTGGAGTCAGGTGCCGGAACCTGAGGATTCCTCTCCAGTGCTGACATGGATCTTGGGGTACTTCTGGAGTCTCCCCAGGGGAGTCAGTCCTCGTCTCGAGTGGGGACATGCACGTGCGCTTTCCTCCCGAGCTGTAGCAGCAGTGTCATGCTTCCCTTCGCGTGGATCAAGGGATCTGTGGCTTTCCCTCGAGGCTTTCCCACGAGGCTTTCCCACGAGGCTTTCCCACAGGGCTGCCCCACGTGCCACTGTGGTGTGAGTCGATCCTCGGCTTGAAAGTCGAGGCAGTGCAGGGAAAACCAGGTTCCCTGGAATGGACTGAGACATCTGGGGTACTCTGGCAATGGTGGCATGAACCTGGAGTTCCTCTCGCTTTTCCTCTGGAGAGCGCCTCCTCTTGAGATGCGACGGGAACGCCGCGAATTCTTTCCCCACCACGCAGGGAAAGGATCCCTCCTCTCGAGCTAGGAGGTGGAAACGGGGCTCCTCTGGATGTGGTGCGGGACTCTCGTGCTTCCTCTCGAGTGGAGACGGGTATATCAGGGAACTTCTTGAGTTGCAGCAAGGGTGTGAAGGACCCTTTGGAAGTTCCTTAGGTAAAGTGTGATTAGCCTCTGAGATACCTCAGCGGAAATGGGCCTCATGTCGCCTGGAGGGGAGAACCTCCTGGATTTTCTCGATTTGCGACAGGTGCTCTCGACTTACGACGGGTACCTCAGGGAACCGCTCTGGTGTCCTCAGGAAAGGCCAGTCCCATGTGAGTTGCTCGGGGGCCTCTCGGGATTCCTCTCACATCGATGCCAGGGCCTAAGACCTTGTGTGGAGTCGGTGCCAGAACCTGAGGATTCCTCTCCAGTGCTGACATGGATCTTGGGGTATCCTGGAGTCTCCCCAGGGGAGTCAGTCCTCGTCTCGAGTGGGGCATGCAAGTGCAATTTCCTCCCGAGCTGTAGCAGCAGTGTAACGCTACCCTTCCCATGGAAAAAGGGATCTGTGGCATTCCCTCGAGGCTTTCCCACGAGGCTTTCCAAAGAGGCTTTCCCACGAGGCTTTCCCACAGGGCTGTCCCACATGCCACAGTGGTGTGAGTCGATCCTCGGCTTGAAAGTCGAGGCAGTGCAGGGAAAACAGGTTTCCCTGGAATGGACTGAGACATCCAGGGGACTCTGGGAATGGTGGCACGACCCTGGAGTTCCTCTCGCCTTTCCTGTGGAGCGCGCCTCCACTTGAGATGTGACGGGAACGCCGGGAATTCTTTCCCGACCACGCAGGGAAAGGATCCTCCTCTCGGCTAGGAGCTGGAATCGGGGCTCCTCTGGATGATGGCGGGACTCTCGTGCTTCCTCTCGAGTGCAGACGGGTATGTCGGGAACTTCTTAGAGTTGCAGCAAGGGTGTGAAGGACCCTTTGGAAGTTCCAGAGGTACGGTGTGATTAGCCTCGAGATACCTGCAGCGGAAACATGGTCTCAGCTCGCCTGGAGGGGAGAACCTCCTGGATTTTCTCGAGTTGCGGCAGGTGCTCTCGACTTACGACGGGGACCTCAGGGACCCGCTCTGGTGGCCTCAGGAAAGGCCAGTCCCCATGCGAGTTGCTCTGGGGCCTCTCGGGATTCCTCTCCCGTTGATGCAAGGGCCTAAGACCTTGTGTGGAGTCGGTGCCAGAACCTGAGGATTCCTCTCCAGTGCTGACATGGATCTTGGGGTACTTCTGGAGTCTCCCCAGGGGTGTCAGTCCTCGTCTCGAGTGGGGCATGCACGTGCGCTTTCCTCCCGAGTTTTAGCAGCAGTGTCACGCTTCCCTTCGCGTGGATCAAGGGATCTGTGGCTTTCCCTCGAGGCTTTCCCACGAGGCTTTCCCACAGGGCTGCCCACGTGCCACTGTGGTGTGAGTCGATCCTCGGCTTGAAAGTCGAGGCAGTGCAGGGAATACAGGTTCCCTGAAATGGACTGAGACATCTGAGGGACTCTAGGAATCGGTGGCACGAACCTGGGAGTTCCTCTCGCTTTTCCTCTGGAGAGCGCCTTCCTCTTGAGATGCGACGGGAATGCCGGGAATTCTTTCCCGAACCACGCATGGAAAGGATCCATCCTCTCGAGCTATGGAGGCGGAAACAGGGCTCCTCTGGATGTGGGCGCGACTCTCGTGCTTCCTCTCGAGTGGAGACGGGTATGTCGGGGAACTTCTTGAGTTGCAGCAAGGGTGTGAAGGACCCTTTGGAAGTTCCAGAGGTTAGGTGTGATTAGCCTCGAGACGCCTCAGCGGAAATGGGCCTCATCTCGCCTGGAGGGGAGAACCTCCTGGATTTCTCGAGTTGCGGCAGGTGCTCTCAGACTTACGACGGGGACCTCAGGGACCCGCTCTGGTGGTCTCAGGAAAGGCCTGTCCCCATGCGAGTTGCTCGCGGGCCTCTCGGGATTCCTCTCCCGTCGATGCCGGGGCCGAAGATCTTGTGTGGAGTCGGTGCTGGAACCTGAGGATTCCTCTCCAGTGCTGACATGGATCTTGGGGTAACTTCTGGAGTCTCCTCAGGGCAGTCAGTCATCTACTCGAGTGTGGTCATGCTCGTGCGCTTTCCTCCCGAGCTGTAGCAGCAGTGTCACGCTTCCCTTCGCATGGATAAACGGGATCTGTGGCTTTCCCTCGAGGCTTTGCCAAGAGGTTTCCCACGAGGCTTTCCCACGAGGCTTTCCCACGTGGCTTTTCCACAGGGCTGTCCCACGAGTCACCGTGTTTCGTGTCGATCCTCAGGCTAGAAAGTCGAGGCAGTGCAGGGAGAAACAGGTTTCCATGGAATGGACTGAGACATCTGGGGGCCTCTGGGAATGGTGGCACGAATCTGGAGTTCCTCTCGCCTTTCCTGTGGAGAGCGCCTCCTCTTGAGATGAGACGGGAACTCCGGGAATACTTGACTGACCACTCAGTGAAAGGATCCCTCCTCTCGAGCTAGGAGCAGTAACGGGGCTCCTCTGGATGTGGGCGGGACTCTCGGGTTCCTCTCGAGTGGAGACGGGTATATGGGGGAGCTTCTTGAGTTGCAGCAAGGGTGTGAAGGACCCTTTGTAAGTTCCATAGGTTAGGTGTGGATTAGCCTCGAGACGTCTCAGCGGTAATGGGCCTCATCTTGCCTGGAGGGAGAGAACCTCCTGGATTTTCTCGAGTTGCGGCAGGTGCTCTCGACTTATGACGGGGACCTCAGGGACCCGCTCTGGTGGACTCAGGAAAGGCCAGTCCACATGCGCAGTTGCTCAGGGGCCTCTCGGGATTCCTCTCCCGTCGATGCTGGGGCCTACGACCTTGTGTGGATTTCGGTGCCGGAACTTGAGGATTCCTCTCCAGTGCTGACATGGATTTTGGGGTACTTCTGGAGTCTCCCCAGGGGAGTCAGTCGTAGTCTCTAGTGGGGGCATGCACGTGGGACTTTCCTCCAGAGCTGTAGCAGCAGTGTCACGCTTCCCTTCGCGTGGATCAAGGGATCAGTGGGCTTTCCCTCGAGGCTTTCCCACGAGGCTTTCCCACGAGGCTTTCCCACAGGGCTGTCCCACGTGCCACCGTGGTGTGAGTCGATCCTCGGCTTGAAAGTCGATGCAGTGCATGGAAAACAGGTTTCCCTGCAATTGACTGAGACATCTGGTTGACTCTGGGAATGGTGGCACGAACCCTGGAGTTCCTCTCCCTTTCCTGTGGAGAGCGCCTCCTCTTGAGATGCCACGGAAATGCCAGGAATTCTTTCCCGACCACGCAGGGAAGGATCCCTCCTCTCCAGCTGGGAGGCGGAATCGGGACTCCTCTGGATGAGGGCGGACTCTCGTGCATTCCTCTTGAGTGGAGATGGGTATGTCGGGGAACTTCTTGAGTTGCAGCAAGGGTGTGAAAGACCCTTTGGTAAGTTCCAGAGGTTAGGCGTGATTAGCCTCGAGATGCCTCAGCGGAAATGGCCTCATCTCGCCTGGAGGGGAGAACCTCCTGGAGTTTCTCGAGTTGCGGCAGGTGCTCTCGACTTACGACGGGGTCTCAGGAAGGCCAGTCCCCAAGCGAGTTGCTCGGGGGCCTCTCGGATTCCTC
>NW_017213456.1:0-15604 GCF_001704415.2 Capra hircus | reverse complement strand
TCAACACCGAGCAATACTTAATCAAGAGCAGAGAGAAAAACTCAACAACCAAAATGAAAAGGCAAATCACTGTAAATTATACAGATTTTTTGGTCATAGTTTTGAGATGCAATATACACATTTAATGTGGATAAATATCCAGAAGAGTTCCAGTTTCTCCATAACCTTGCCAATACTTGTCTTTTTTAAAATTATAGCCATTTTTGACAGGTGTCAGATGACATCTCATTGCGGTTTTCATTTACATTTCTCTGATGATTAGAGATGTCAGTATATTTTCATATACCTCTTAGCTATCCATATGTCTTCTTTGGAGAAATGGCTAGACCCTGACCAATTTTTTAAGTCAGTTTATTAGAGCTTTTTGTTGTTGTTGCTTTTGTTTTCCTCTTGAGCTGTAGGATTCTTATTTATTTTGGAAATTAATCCCTTATATGACTTGCTGTAAGGTGCCTTTTCACTCTACTGTTGTTTCGTTTACTGTCATGCTGGTGTTCAATCATTCAGTTGTGTGCAACTCATTGTGACCCCATGGAGTATAGCCTGCCAGGCTCCTCTGTCCATGAGATTTCCCAGGAAAGAATACTGGAGTGAGTTGCCATTTCCTTCTCCAGGGGATCTTCCTGACCCAGGGGTTGAATCCATGTCTTCTGTGTCTCCTCCACTGCCAGGTGAACTCTTTACAACTGAGCCATCTGGGATATTCTCACTTTTCTATTTTTACCTATTTTTTTTTTTTTGGTGTCATATCCATGAGATCATGAAATAATATATTTTATTTGAAATTATAAGTAAAAATACCACATATCTAAAATGTAATTCCTAACTGATGACAATATTACACCATCATGCACAGTAAAATAAATTTATATGCAGTAAGGTTTTAAATATTATTTAGTGGAATTATAAAATCATTTGTAGAAAATAAACTTGATTAAAAGTTATTATGAGATGAAGAATGGCATTTGAAACATTGCATTAAAGGCATAGTCAAAAAACTAAAACGCTATAAATTTCATCACATAGCCTCCCATACACATATACAAACCTACATACACAAAATCATACACAAGAGATGGGGAAATATTTCCAAATAATGTAAGAAAAGGGGCAAATGATGTTAGTTTATAGAGTTCCTAAAAATAAATAAGAAAATTTGTAAAATATTATAGAGAAAAAATTAAAGATAGAGAAAGATATCAAACACCTATAAATATTTACTTATTAATCACTCTGCACATTCAATAACAAATACAAACACAGCCGTCTATAAAGGCACACACACACACTAACGCACCCCTGAATGAAGGAAAGACCTTGCATACTTTAATTACCCTGTGTTTCTTCTATCGGGACAGTGCTTGCACATTGTATGCACTCATTCAACAAGTATGGATGGAGAACATTTTCTAAATACCATGATAAGAGCTTGTTAAATATTTATTAAATAAATGAGCAGATGAATACAGTTCAGTGAAATATATTTTCTTTAAATCAATGCTAATCAACAAAATAGTGAAGCAAAATTAAATTAATGATAATTGTTTATGAAAATAAGGTATATTAAAGATAATTAGTCCATAAACACAGAATAAATTTATATTTACAATTTCACTTACATAATTTTTAATATAAATTTATTTATTTTTTAATTGGAGGCTAATTACTTTACAATATTGTATTGGTTTTGCCATACATCAACATGAATTCGCCATGGGTTTTAATGGAAAATTGTTAAACAGACTCTAAACTACTCTCATCTATTATTCAACATAACATATGCACAAGAGAATATTTCTGTAGTAAGAAGAAACTCTTTAAGGGAATATACAGATTTACCAAGTAGACTTCAGAAAAGACAAATAGCTACTGAGTAAAGCAAAACCTTCCTTGCTATTCTTTGGAATCTGAATTCAAATGGGTATACCTTTCCTTTTCTCCTTTGCTTTTTGCTTCTCTTCTTTTCACAACTATTTGTAAGGCCTCCTTGACAGCCTTTTGCTTTTTTGCATTTGTTTTTTCTTGGGGATGGTCTTGCTCCCCTGTCTCCTGTACAATGTCATGAACCTCCGTCCATAGTTCATCAGGCACTCTGTCTATCAGATCTAGTCCTTAAATCTATTTCTCACTTTCCACTGTATAATTGTAAGGAATTTGATTTAGGTCATACCTGAATGGTCTAGTGGTTTTCCCTACTTTCTTCAATTTAAGTCTGAATTTGGCAATAAGGAGTTCATAATCTGAGCCACAGTCAGCTCCTGGTCTTGTTTTTGCTGACCGTATAGAGCTTCTCCATCTTTGGTTGCAAATAATATATAATCAATCTGATTTCGGTGTTGACCATCTGGTGATGTCCATGTGTAGAGTCCTCTCTTGTGTTGCTGGAAGAGGGTGTTTGCTATGACCAGTGCATTCTCTTGGCAAAATTCTGTTAGCCTTTGCCCTGCCTTCATTTCTTACTCCAAGGCCAAATTTGCCTGTTACTCCAGGTGTTTCTTGACTTCCTACTTTTGCACTCCAGTCCCCTATAATGAAAGGGACATCTTTTGGGGGTGTTAGTTCTAGAAGGTCTTGTAGGTCTTTATAGAAGCTTTCATAGAAGCTTCATAGCTTCAGCTTCAGCTTCTTCAGCATGACTGGTTCGGGCATGCTGCTACTTCTGTTAAGTTGCTTCAGTCGTGTCCGACTCTGTGTGACTCCATAGACGGCAGCCCACCAGGCTCCCCTGTCCCTGGGATTCTCAAGGCAAGTATACTGGAGTGGGTTGCCATTTCCTTCTCCAATGCATGAAAGTGAAAAGTGAAAGTGAAGTTGCTCAGTCATCTCCAACTCCCAGCTACCCCATGGACTGCAGCCTACCAGGCTCCTCCATCCATGGGATTTTCCAGACAAGAGTACTGGAGTGGGTTGTCATTGCATAGACTTGGAATACTGTGATATTGAATGGTTTGCCTTGGACATGAACAAAGATCATTCTGTCATTTTTGAGATTGCATCCAAGTACTGCATTTTGGACTCTTGTTTGCTATGATGGCTACTTCATTTCTTCGAAAGGATTCTTGCCCACAGTACTAGATATAATGGTCATCTGAGTTAAATTCACCCATTCCAGTGCATTTTAGTTCACTGATTCCTAAAATGTCTACGTTCACTTTTGCCATCTCTTGTTTGACCACTTGCAATTTGCCTTGATTTGTGGACCTAACATTCCAGGTTCCTATGCAATATTGTTCTTCACAGCATTGGACTTTGCTTCTATCCCCAGTCACATCCACAGCTGAGTGTTGTCTTTGCTTTGACTCCATCTCTTCATCCTTTCTGGAGTTATTGCTCCACTGATCTCCAGTAGCAATTTGGGGACCTACCAAATTGGGGAGTTCATCTTTCAGTGTCCTATCTTTTTGCCTTTTCATACTGTTCATGGGGTTCTCAAGGCAGGAATACTGAAGTGGTTTACCATTCCCTTCTCCAGTGAACCACATTTTGTCAGGATTCTCCACCATGACCTGTCCATCTTGGGTGGCCATATTGGCATGGCTCATAGTTTCACTGAGTTAGGCAAGGCGTGGTCCATATGATCAGATTGGTCAGTTTTCTGTAATTGTGGTTTTCAGTTTGTCTGCCCTCTGATGGAAGAGGATACAAGCCTTATGGAAGCTCCCTGAAGGGAGAGAATAGCAAGGAAAAATAAGAAAGACTTCCTCAGTGATCAGTGCAAAGAAATAGAGGAAACCAATAGAATGGAAAAGACTAGAAGTCTCTTCAAGAAAATTAGAGATAAAGGGACTATTTCATGCAAAGATGGGCTCAGTAAAGGACAGAAATGGTATGGACCTAACAGAAGTAGAAGGTATTAAGAAGAGATGGCAAGAATACACAGAAGAACTATACAAAAAAGATCTTCATGACCCAGATAATCACGATGGTATGATCACTCACCTAGAGTCAGACATCCTGGAATGCGAAGTCAAGTGGGCCTTAGAAAGCATACTATGAACAAAGCTAGAGGAAGTGATGGAATTTCAGTTGAGCTATTTCAAATCCTAAAAGATGATGCTGTGAAAGTGCTACATTCAATATGCCAGCAAATTTGGAAAACTCAGCAGTGGTGACAGGACTGGAAAGAGTCAGTTTTCATTCCAATCCCAAAGAAAGGCAATGTCAAAAATGTTTAAACTACCACACAGTTGCACTCATCTCACACACTAGCAAAGTAATGCTGAAAGTTCTCCAAGCTAAGCTTCAACAATACATGAACTGTGAACTTCCAGATGTTCAAGCCAGTTTTAGAAAAGGCAGAGGAACCAGAGATCAAATTGCCAACATCTGCTGGATCATTGAAAAAGCAAGACACTTCCAGAAACACATCTGTTTCTGTTTCATTGACTATACCAAAGCCTTTGATTATGTGGATCACAACAAACTGTGGAAAATTCTTCAAGAGAAGGGAATACCAGACCACCTGACCTGCCTCTTGAGAAACCTATATGCAGGTCAGGAAGCAACAGTTAGAACTGGACATGGAACAGCAGACTAGTTCCTAATAGGGAAAGAAATACATCAAAGCTATATATTGTCACCCTGATTATTTCACTTATCTGCAGAGTACATCATGAGAAATGCTGGGCTGGATGACGCACAAGCTGGTACCAAGATTGCCAGGAGAAACAGCAATAACCTCAGATATGCAGATGACCCCACACTTATGGCAGAAAGTGAAGAAGAACAAAAGAGCCTCTTGATGAAAGTGAAAGAGGCGAGTGAAAAAGTTGGCTTAAAGCTCAACATTCAGAAAACAAAGATCATGGCATCTGGTCCCATCACTTTATGGCAAATAAATGGGGAAACAATGGAAACAGTGACAGACTTTATTTTGAGGGGCTCCAAAATCACTGCAGATGGTGACTGCAGCCGTGAAATTAAAAGATGCTTACTCCTTGGAAGGAAAGTTATGACCAACCTAGATAGCATATTCAAAAGCAGAGACATTACTTTGCCGACTAAGGTCCGTCTAGTCAAGGCTATGGTTTTTCCAGTAGTCATGTATGGACGTGAGAGTTGCACTATAAAGATAGCTGAGCACCAAAGAATTGATGCTTTTGAACTGTAGTGTTGGAGAAGGTTCTTGAGAGTCCCTTGGACTGCAAGCAGTTCAAACCAGTCCATCCTAAAGGAAATCAGTCCTAAATATTCATTGGAAGTACTGATGCTGAAGCTAAAACTCCAATACTTTGGTCACCTGACGTGAAGAAGTGACTCATTGGTAAAGACCCTGATGTCGGGAAAGATTGAAAGGGGGAGGGTAAGGGGATGACAGAGGATGAGATAACTGAATGGCATCACTGACTCAATGGACATGAGTTTGAGCAAACCCTGGGAGCTGGTGATGGACAGGGAGGCCTGGTGTGCTGCAGTCCATGGGGTCACAAGGAGTCAGACACGACTGAGTGACTAAACTGAACTGAGAGTAAAACTGCAATAGACTCAAATAGATATACTGAGAAGGCTAAGTAATCAGAGGAAACAGAAATTACAAACAAAACACCAAGAAAAAGGCACAAAAGCCTGAAAGAAATATACATAATTGTA
Organism: Capra hircus; assembly: GCF_001704415.2. Lineage (NCBI taxonomy): Eukaryota > Metazoa > Chordata > Mammalia > Artiodactyla > Bovidae > Capra > Capra hircus. The sequence continues at coordinate 10,015 of NW_017213456.1, read as the reverse complement.
AAATGTACCTGTTAAAAAATATCAGAATTAATGTATTCTTTCCACATCATCCTATCAAACCTCCTACCCAATCTATACAGAGATCCTCTGAGAAAGTGATGGCAAGATCTCTGTGAGGTGGTTACTCACTTTCAGGGTCAGAGACTTAACCACCTCCCACTTCCTGGTGCTTTACTGTAAGAAAAATATCATCAATAAAAGATTTAATAGTTTAATGATTCTTTAGCCTTCAAGTGGAAAAGACAAAGAGATGAGGCAAGAGAGGCAAGGAGTGGTGAATATATGTTTTTGAAATATCTGTCACCGCATTCTCTCTGCTGTGTGAAATATCTATCACCACAGTCTCTCAGGCAACACCCAGCATATCATTCATGATATATCTGGATGGGGTGTGTGTGTTTGTGTATGTAGGAAAGAGAGAGAGAGAGAGAAATGGTGCAGGGAATAAGCACTTTGGTTTGAACATCTGTCACCCCCCAACATTTATTTACTGCATTCAGTACTTGCTGTCGAAATCCTACCTCCCAGTGCAATGGTATTAAGTGGTGGAACCTTCTCAGCCTCTTCCAAAAGCAGAAGAAAGGAACACTGCCAGACTCATTTTATGAGGCCAACATTGTTCTGATATCAAAACCAGACAGGAAATATCTCTGATAAACAGAGGGACAAAAATCCACAACAAAATATTAAAAAACATAATTCAATAATGCATCCAAAGGATCATGCATGATGATCAAGTGAGATTTGTTCCAAAGGATGCAAGGATGGTTCAATATTCACAGATTAATCAATGTGATACACCAAGTAAACAAAATCAAAATCAAAATCAAAAAAACATTTGAAAACATTAACATCCATTTCTGATTAAAAACCTCTATAAAGTAGATACAGAGGGATTATACCTCAACATAGTAAAGACCATATGACAAGCTCACAGCTAGCCTCATACTCAGCAGTAAAAAGCTGAATATTTTTTCTCTGAGATCAGATGCAAGACAAAGATGCTTAATCACCACATTTATTCAACATGGTTTTGGTATTCCTAGCCAAAACAATCAGGCAAGGAAAAAAAAAATAAGGACACACAAATCTGAAAGGAAAAGACAAAGCTGATGCTATTTGGAGATTTCATAATATTATATATAAAATCCCTAAAGCCCCCACCAAAATCTGTTAGAACTAATACCCTCAGTGAAGTCGCAAGATACAAACTTCATATACAAAAATCAGTTGCATTTCTATACACTAATAACAAATTGCCATAAGGTAAAATTAAGAAAACAATTCTATTTACAGTTGAACAAAGAAACGATGAATTATTAGGAACAAATTTAACCAAAGAGGTGATAGTCCTGTACCCTGAAACTCTAAGACACTAATGAAAGATAGTGGATTTTGTTATCAAAATTCCAAACGAAATTTCCACAGACATGGAACAAACAACCCTAAAATTTGTATGGAACCACAAAGGACCTTGAATAGCCAAAGCAATCTTGAGAAAGGAAAACAATATTGGAGGTGCCATGTTTCCTGATTTAAAACTATATTTCAAAGCTGTATTAAGCAAAACAGTATAGTGTTGGTATAAAAATGGGTGCAGAGATCAACAGAATAGAATAGAGAGCCCAGAAATAAACCCAAATACCTACAGTTAATTCATTTTTGACAGAGGAACTAGGAACATGCAATGCGGAAAGGACAGTCTCCTCAATAAATGGTGTTGGGAAAAGTGGACACCTACATGCAAAAAATAAAACTGAACCACTCTCTTATACCATTCACAGAAATTAATTCAAAATGGATCAAAGACTTAATCATAAGTCCTGCAGCCATATAAATCCTGGAAGAAAAAGTCATAAACAGTTTTGGTGGGGACTTTTTGGATTTGATGCCAAAAGTAAAGGTAACAAGAGCAAAACTAACTAAGTGGGACGACATAAAACTAAAACTTCTGTGCAACAAAGGACACCATCAGCAAAATGAAGAACTTACGGGGCAGTCCAGGGGTCGGGACTCAGTGCTTTCACTGCCATGGCCCAGATTAAATCTGTTTGAGGAACTAAGATCCAGTAGGGCATGCAGGTTGGTAAATATATAAATAAAGGCAAAGATATTGTGGCGGAAAAAAAAATTTTTTTAATGGAAAGACAATCTATAGTAGAGAAAATATTTGCTAAATATATTTCTGATATGGGTTAATATGTGGAATACATAAAGGACTCATACACCTCAATAGCAAAAGAATACAGTCTCATTTAAAAATGGGCAGAGGACCAGAATAGACATTTTTTCAAAGAAAGCATACAGTTTTTCATGAAAAAGTACATGAAAAGATATGCAATCATCAGGAAAATGCAAATCAAAACCACAATGAGATATCACCACATAGATTTGTTTTTATCAAAAAGACAAGAAATAATGAGAATTTTTGAGAATGTGGTGAGAAGAGAAAGCTTGTGCACAGTTGGGGGAAAGATAAGTTGGTGCAGCCACCATGGAAAACAGTATTAAGGTTCCTCAGTGGAAACTCAAACCTAAAAATAAAACTGCCATGCGAGTTAGTAATTTCACTTTGGGGTATTTATCTGATGAAAATAAAAACACTAACTTAAAAAGATATGTGCAACCTGATGTTCATTGCAGAATTATTTAAAGTAGCCAAACATTGTTAAGCCTTTTTTGATGGATGAATGGATAAACAAAATTTGCTATGTACATATATCCAGCCATAAAAAAGAAGAAAATCTTGCCATTTGCAACATGGATGGAACTTGAGGGCATTATGCTAAATGAACTAAATCAAATGGAGAAAGAAAAATACCATTTAATCTTATTTACATGTGGGTTATTAAAAAAAACAAACAAACTCCAAAACAGAAGAATGAGTTCAGGAATGCAAAGAGCAGTTTGGTGGTTTCCAGAGGGTCAATGTGGTCAAAATGGGATGGGTGAAGGTAGCCAAAAGATACAAACTTCCAGGTCTAAAATTACTGTCATGAGGATGTAATGTACAGCGTGGTGACTACAGTTAACCCTGTATTTTATACTTGAGAGTAGGTAGGAAAATACATCTTAAAGTTTTCATCATAAGAAAAAAAATTGTTTAACTACATGTTGTGATGGATATTACCATACCTGTGGTGATTATTTACCAATATGTACAAATACATAAATACTATGTTGTACACTTAAGACTAGTACAATGTTACAAGAATTACATCTCAAAAATTTTAACAATCAAGGTTAGAATACGTGAATTAAATTAGTTCCATCCTTACCTCATTTAGGTTTCTCTGGTGGCTCAAACGGTAAAGAATCTGACTGCAATGTGGAAGACAGATTTTGATACCTGGGGTCAGGATGATCCCCTGGAGAACAGAATGGCAACCCATTCCAGTATTCTTGCCTGGAGAATTCCATGGACAGAGGAACTTGGCAGGCTATACAGTCCACGGATTTGCAAATGGTCAGACACGACTGAGTGACTAACATTTTTACTTAATGTCATTTTTGTGGACCCAAATTAAACTTAGACTACTAAAATATCACTTAGATTTTAAAATACCAAATCTCACTGCATCCTGCAGGGTTGGGACAGACACACAGAAACAGACAGTAAGTCACCTGCACACGAGATATAGGCTTCCTCCTTGGGAGAGCGTGAAGTGTAATTCCAAGGGTCAGAAGGACACTGCCAGAGACAGGTGTCAGTTTTCCGACAGCGGGATTCCATCCACCCACCGAGGTCTAGAACCTTCCCTGAGGCCAACAGAAGGGTTGAGGGTTCCACTGTCCCCACAGCCAAGCTGTCTGCAGATCACGGACACAGTGATGTCTTCCATGGGGCTGCGGCAGACACTGCCCCAGGTCCCGTTGTAGAAAACTTCCAGCCACCCAGCACACTGCTGGTCCTCTCTCACCATCCTGAGGGCCAGGAACTCTAAGGTTGAAAGGGGAGGAGACAGGACACAGTAAAATCTTTGCTGGATGCTCTAGGTTTTCCTTTCTTCTAGAAATGGTGAACATTCATCTCTGAATGTTCAAGAGATACCCACTAGATGACAAGACTGACATCGCCTCCCTTTTAACTGACTTTGCCCATTTGTGTCTGTCTTTCTATTTCTACCACAATGGTGTAGTGGATTTGAATTGAGAGGAAGACCAAACTTCGTGGGTGCTAGTGAGGGAGGGAAGCTGAATCCTGCTTCCTGACAAAATCTTCAAAGAGTATGTCAAAGGGATGTGATGTGGATACTGGGGCGATAGGCAGAATAATTAACCCCAGAATGTCCACATCCCAATCTCTGCAACTTGTGAATCTGTTACCATATCGGACAAGAGGGATTTACAAATGTGACTAAGGTAAGGACCGTGGGATGATGAGTTTAAGCTAGAATACTGTATTAACAATGTGAGCCTCATCCTTAGACCCACTGTCTTTACAAGTAGAATACTTTTCTTAGCTCTGGTTAGAGAGAGAGATGTGACTCCGGATAATGGTTGAAGACAGGCGGCATTGCTGATCTGAAAATGGATGAAGGGGGCTATGAACCAAAGAATGTAGGCAGTTTCTAGAAGCTTGAAAAGACAAGAAACAGATTCGCCCCTAAAGCCGCAAAAGTGATGCGGCACTGCTAGAGCTGTGACCCCAGCTCAGTGAGATCCGTGCTGGGCATCTAAGCTACAGAAGTAAGGCAGGAAACACACATTGTTTCAAACCACTAGTTGGTATGTTGTTACCTAAGCAAATGGAAACTAGTACTGTGGGTTTAAATCTTTTGTATGTAACTGGAGAGACAGCCCTGCTTTCAAGAAAAACTGTGAGAAAAGGCTCTGCCAGGAAACACTGCTGAAAAGAAAGCACCAGAACCTCAGCTGCTGCAGGAGGCAGTGAAAGCACCTCGTCTTCACGTCTGCTGGAAAGACAGGCTCCATGGGAGGAAGTCTCCTTCTCTCGTCCTTTCAGCATCTCTGTGAATGTGTGAGTTGGCCTGGATCTTGATCTCCTTGAACTCCCCTCCTGCTATCCTTGTATTTTCATCCCCTCACCATTTTGCACTTCAGTACTGTAGTCCCTGGTGGTTAGGACAATAATCAAGACTCTGTCTGCAATGTATGAGTCCCAGGTTTGACCCTTGGGTGAGGAAGATCCCTGCAGAAAGAAATGGCAACCCAGTATTCTTGGCTGGAAAATTCAATGGACAGAGGACCCTGCTGGGTTACAGTCGATGGGACTGCAAAAAGTAGGACAGGACTGAAGCAACTCAGCACACTTGCACCACAGTCCTTCTCAATTTGTATAGCCCCTCATTGAAATCTCCTCCTTATTTCTAACAAGCTTCTCTACATTCTTCTTGGGTCATTGTTTCTACTCTAGATTTCTCCTAAACATGGTACCTCACTTCCAACAATCCACTACTGAGGCTGAAATTTCTCTTCCATACCTGACTCCTAAGTGTTCAATTTTGACCAAGATAATGAAAAGACATGCTATTCTAATATTATCTTGCTACATCACCACCACTTTGACTTATCTTCACATCATTAAAACATGTCTGAAAATACAGAAAAGACAGAACAGAGGGAGGAAACTAGTGACAGAAAGAGAAATAGAAGGAACATGGAACCATTGATAAAAATGTGAGAGCCTAAGTTAGAGCAATGGTAGTCAGGGATACAAACCACAGTCAGGGTTTAAATATCAGAGCACTCTCCACTTCTCTACTTTTAAGTGTACCTTAACTGGAATTAATATCAAGACATCAGTATTCCTAGAATGGTAACATTGGGAGTTCTAATTTCACATCAAGTTCCAACATCACACACTCCATTTTTCATTCAGATGCTGATTTATCAAAATAAGGTAGAGACACCTATAGTGTTTCCACAAATTTATCTGCAGTTGGAACCATGATTAGGACATTGTGACAATTGGGAAGTTTACTTGAGATGCCAGAAAACAGGTTTGTTTAAAACAAAAAGCTTCTAACTAAAATTCAAATGCACCTTGAAAATAATTATTTTTAATGAGAATGATAAAGAGAATGGAAGGAAACGTTTTGAAGAGATGAATAGATTTATGACATAAGTGCTGTAACAGTTTCACAAATGCATTCTTATCAAGCAGTCTTGTATGTCAGTCAGACCTCAGTAAAGTACTTTTTAAAAAGGAAAAGAATTGTTTCCTTAAGGGCCTCAACCAGAATCATCAAAAATGCTGAAGATGAGATTAGAAAAGATCACTTTTCCAAAGATCTTTCTGGACATAACAACCAATAGCTGATTGGCTGTGGTGTTAAGGGCCTACTGCAGATGACCTCAGGGCTCCACTGTCCCACCATCTCAACAGATGGGATGAAGCTCGCCTAAGCCCAGCCTCTTACCTTAGGGAATTCACTGTGATAACTGACAATATCTTCCTCCAGCCCAGCTGCTCTGATGGGATTAATATCCTGGATATCCAATCTGCAATTGTGATAACAACTAGAAGCCCCTGCCAAATACTGTGATTACCCACTCATACCACTTCACTGCTGTCTTTACTACATCCACCTTGGCACGGGTCAAACACACTTCAGTTCTGTTCAGTCTCTCTGTCATGTCAGACTCTCTGTGAGCCCATGAATTGCAGCACGCCAGCCCTCCCTGTCCATCACCTACTCCCGGAGTTCACTCAGACTTACGTCCATCGAGTCAGTAATGCCATCCAGCCATCTCATCCTCTGTCGTCCCCTTCTCCTCCTGCCCCCAATCCCTCCCAGCATCAGACTCTTTTCCAATAAGTCAACTCTTCGCATCAAGTGGCCAAAGTACTGGAGTTTCAGCTTTAGCATCATTCCTTCCAAAGAAATCCCAGGGCTGATCTCCTTCAGAATGGACTGGTTGGATCTCCTTGCAGTCCAAGGGACTCTCAAGAGTCTTCTCCAACATCAGGTTCAAAAGCATCAATTCTTCGCTCAGCTTTCTTCACAGTCCAACTCTCACATCCATACATGACTACTGGAAAAAACATAGACTTGACTACACGGACCTTTGTTGGCAAAGTAATGTCTCTGCTTTTTAATATGCTGTCTAGGTTGGTCCTAACTTTCCTTCCAAGGAGTAAGCATCTTTTAATTTCATGGCTGCAGTCACCATCTGCAGTGATTTTGGAGCTCAAAAAAAAATAAAGTCTGACACTGTTTCCACTGTTTTCCCATCTATTTCCCATGAAGTGATGGGAACGGATGCCATGATCTTCATTTTCTGAATGTTGAGCTTTAAGCCAACTTTTTCACTCTCCTCTTTCACTTTCATCAAGAGGCTTTTTAGTTTTTTCTTCACTTTCTGCCATAATGGTGGTGTCATCTGCGTATCTGAGATTATTGATATTTCTACCAGCAATCTTGATTCCAGCTTGTGCTTCTTCCAGCCCAGTGTTTCTCATGATGTACTCTGCCTATAAGTTAAATAAGCAGGGTGACAATATACAGCCTTGACGTACTCCTTTTCCTATTTGGAAACAGTCTGTTTTTCCATGTCCAGTTCTAACTTTTGCTTCCTGATCTGCATACAGGTTTCTCAAGAGGCAGGTCAGGTGGTCTGGTATACACCTCTCTTGCAAAATTTTTCACAGTTTATTGTGATCCACACAGTCAAAGGCTTTGGCATAGTCAATAAAGCAGAAATAGATATATTTCTGGAACTCTCTTGCTTTTTCAATGATCCAGTGGGTGTTGGCAATTTGATCTCTGGTTCCTCTGCCTTCTCTAAAACCAGCTTGAACATCTGAAAGTTCACGGTTCATGTATTGCTGAAGCCTGACTTGGAGAATTTTGGGAATTACTTTACTTTTATGTGAGATGAGTGCAATTGTGCGGTAGTTTGAGCATTCTTTGGCATTGCCTTTCTTTGGGATTGGAATGAAAACTGACCTTTTCCAGTCCTGTGGCCACTGCTGAGTTTTCCAAATTTGCTGGCATATTGAGTGCAGCACTTTCACAGCATCATCTTTCAGGATTTGAACTGGAATCCCATCACCTCCACTAGCTTTGTTTGTAGTGATGTTTTCTAAGGCCAACTTCACCTCACATTCCAGAATGTGTGGCTCTAGGTTAGTGATCACACCATCATGATTATCTTGGTCATGAAGATCTTTTTTGTACAGTTCTTCTGTGTATTCTTGCCACCTCTTCTTAATATCTTCTGCTTCTGTTAGGTTCATACCATTTCTGTCCTTTATCGAGCCCATCTTTGCATGAAATGTTCCCTTGGTATCTCTAATTTTCTTGAAGAGATCTCTAGTCCTTCCCATTCTGTTGCTTTCCTCTATTTCTTTGCATTGATCTCTGAGGAAGGCTTTCTTATCTCTCCCTGCTATTCTTTGGAATTGTGATTCAGATGCTTATATCTTTCTTTTTCTCCTTTGCTTTTTGCTTCTCTTCTTTTCACAGCTATTTTAAGGCCTCCCCAGACAGCCATTTTGCATTTCTTTTCCATGGGGAGGGTCTTGATCCCTGTCTCCTGTACAATGTCACAAACCTCCGTCCATAGTTCATCAGGCACTCTATCTATCAGATCTAGACCCTTAAATCTATTTCTCACTTCCACTGTATAACCATAAGGGATTTGATTTAGGGCATACCTGACACACTTAGACAGCACTGGGCACATCTTAGGAGTCACTTCAGGTCCTCTTAGTCTCACTACCTCATATGCGTGTTGTGCTTCAGCTGCTGTGTTGTAAACTTCAAGACTGCATTTTCTGCTCCCTCAACATCCCTGCAAATATGATGTGAGCTCCCCACTCTCCTGATCAGGTGCACCAGTGTGATGAGACTGTTCCCTGCCATGAGTCCCACTTCTGGCTTCCTCTGACTGTGACTTAGAGACATTTAAATGCACCAGTGAAATCCCTTCACACCTTTTCCTTGTGTAACTGCATCCTGACCCCCGATATGGTCACTTATCCATGGGTCTTCACATGCCATTTGGGGTCACCATTGCTTGGTTGAGCCTGTTCTATTGGCACATCCTCCGCATACCAACATGATGGAGTGTGTGAACTGACTTTTAGACCCTAGGAGTATGATAAACCTTGTTGCCCACAACTCTTCTATGACCCCTGCCCCCACTGTGTAGCCACACCCTAGTGACCATTACATCAAAGAAAACAGAACAATTACCATGATGAGACTGTGTCACAGAGGTCGAATCCAGAAGCTGAATCTGTATGAAACTTTTGACCTCAACTCTCTGCCTCCTGTGACACATCACAAAGACCCTTCACCCAAGCATGTTCTAAGGCTGTATCCGTAATCTCGAGTCATTCTAGTGATAAGACAGAGGCTTTTCCTGCTAGAGATCCCCACGCAGGCCAGACAGGACTTACCTGAGCAGACTACTCCAGCATCCCAATCATGGGTATAGCTATCATTACGATGGTATTTATATTAGAATGCCTACAGTCACTGACAGTTGACTCCACCCCTTTACATGAAGTATACAAAAGCCAAATGGGGCCAAGTCCTGGTCCAAATAAGCCCCTCCAGGAAAACCAATGGCAGCTCCACACCCAGCTGTCTGCACACTACAGATGCATCCTCCAGCTCCAGTGTGATCATCCTCTGAGCCCCATTCTCCCTGGTGCTTCACTTCCACTCTCCCTCACAGCGGTAGGCTCCATCCTTCAGCCTCAGCTCCAGAGCTGCAAGAGAGACACAGCACAGGACACAGGAAGACTTTAGGAGACTTGCAGTGATATAATTATTTAAAATATTAGCTCTCTGAGGAGAGCAAAAAAAGTGCATGGTATACAGTATTTGTAGACTTCTGTTGTATAAATATTCCCCCTGTGGCCAAACTCTAGGCTCCCAATGTGCCATCACTGAACATGGAGCAGGAAGGGAGGCACCAGGTGTTTCTCACGAGCCTGTAGAACCAGCTCCAGGACACCACCAAGGACAGGGCTTCAGATACTCTGGATGTTGCCCTCCCTGTAGATGTACCCAAGGCTACTAGGGCCCAGCTTCACCAT
>NW_017213455.1:0-15605 GCF_001704415.2 Capra hircus | reverse complement strand
AGAAATTATGCTCTATTTCATGTAAAGAGCCTTTTTCCCTCAACAGTTTCCACCCCATATATTCACACTTCCTTCTCATGGAAGAAGCATGCTTTCCATCATTTCAGTGCTTTCTGCAATCTTAGCAAGGCAGAGAAGACTATATACCCGCAGAGAAATGCAAACCTAATGTATTAGTTGATGTTGGAACTTAGTGAATTATCAATAAGCTTATCATATTTTCAAAGTTCCTTTCATTTCAACTTAACACTGAAATTGGTGCAAAGGGATCTGGGGAGGGTTTTTGGCATTTAGGAGCTCACTCCTTATTCAAGGAAAGATGCATGAATAAGTAACTATGGCAGACTCTAATGGGCATAACAATTTGGAAAACATCTTTGATATAATAAATATGGCATTTAATGAAGTTTACATGTAATTCCCTCCCATAATTTCTCTTTGAAGAAGATGAGTGTTTCAAAATACTTTTAATAAAGATTAATTCACTCGTCAGTCTTATTATAGGTTTGGTATTTTCACTGCGAAAGAACACATACCTCCATACAAAAGCATGAACACAGTGCATGTACATGCTAAGACGCTTCAGTCGTGTCCAACTCTTTGCAACCCCATGGATTGTAGCCCACCAGGCTCATCTGTCTATGGAGTTCTCCAGGCATATACTACAATGTTAAAAGACCAAATCTGCATTTTATCCATAGCAGCACGGTTCAGTTGCTAAAGGAAAAAAGGAAGGAGGAAGGAAAGAAGAAAAGAGGGAAAGGAGGGATGGAGGAAAGAAAGGAGGGAGGGAGCGAGGGAGGAGAGGAGGAAGAAAGAGGGACAGAGAGAAGAAAGAGGGAAGGAGGAAAAGGGAAGGAACAGATAGGAAGGGAGAGGGGGGGGAGAAGCTAAAGAAAAAAAAAAAGGAGAAGGAAGATGACTCATGAAGGAAAGAGCAGAACTCATCTAATCCATTTCAGTTTGTTTTATCTCTGAATGAAACCCTTGTGAGTTTCAGTGCCCTTATTTGTAAAATGATGATTACGCTACACTCATAGGGTTGTGTAGATTTCAATTAAACAAGGCAGCAACTGGAGGCTCTGGCACATGGCAAACTCTCAATAACTGGTAAACAGACTGTTACATTAATCCAGCATCTACACTGAGGAAGTTGCCTGTCACCTCATTTAGTATCTCTGCAGCATTAGCTGTTTAATTTATTTAGACAAATCTGGCAGCAATCACTCCCTACTGTTGCAGATACATATAAAAAAGTGATTCAAGTTTTTACTTTTCAACAAATCTTTTAGGTGACATTGATACATTTCCTTTCACTGTACCTCTAGACAGACACATTTTCTGAAATCAACATATTCCTCTATGTACAAGTTAAACTACAGTAAAATTGAAAACTGTAATAAATCAATCCACCAAATCTCATACTTCAAGGATGATTCCATAAATCACCTAGAAAGTTAGAGGCTTATCTTGAAGAAACTTCCATGTATCAGAAAGATCATTTTAAAAGGGAGTAATTTATGGTTAAAATAGATTTTGAGTCACCTTTTAAAAATGTATTCATCACATAATTATCACAATAATCTCGAGATGAGTCAGGCTCATGCTTGGTAGCAATGTCTTTGAAAAGGTGCTACTTCTGAAAACCACTTTATGATGCTGCATAAATGCAAAACATTACCCTGAGTTAAATGACAGCTTCATTTTGTGGAAGTTCTATTGTCCTTGCTGCAGGGAGCAAATTTAATAATTCTTTTCTCCTTCAAACAGATTTTTCCCACATGTCTTCTATTGCTGCCATGCTAAGAATTTTTGAGAGAATTAAATACATATTCCAGGTCATTATAACATTTTCTTAAATACTAAACTTTAATTTTTTAAAGAATAACATATAGTTACAATATTTACTATAAGTTAGCTTTGTGCTAATAACTTTATTTATTTGGATGTCAGGTATGTTAAAAATTGTACATGTATTTTCTTATTTAATCCTCGCAACATCTCTGTGTATGGTAGGTAGTGTTCTTACCATCATAGTGCAAGAAACACCATGGGCTAGAAAACAGAAATAACTAAGTTCTCACAATAATGGAACCAGGACTCATGCCCAAGCAGTCAGATTAGAGGATACCAAGCTCTTAACTCCACCACCATATTGTCTCTTGGCTAGTAATGACATATTAAAAGAAAAATGCAAACTTCAGAACAGCATGTATAGAAGGGCCCTTAGTATGAAATATATTTCCTTAGTGTGTGTGTGTATATACAGATACATTTTATATATATATACACACACATATAGACACTATATATCATTTATGCATATTTATGAATGTATTATATTTTTATTTAACTTAGATATCAAAAATAATTTAAGTTACTATATAGCACTTTTTATGGGAAGGACTTCCTATATTCTAGACATTACACATGCATTATCTTACTTCTCAAAATAACCTATTAACATGGGCACTGTTATCTCTCCACCTTACAGATGAGAAGAAAGCACATTAAACCAAGATCATAGACCTGAAAAGTGGCTAAGAATCAACCAGATAATAACATATATAAATATATATATACACACACACATACATCTATGTACACATATGGACTTGATGGCATCACTGGCTTGATAGCATCACTGGCTCGATGGACATGAGTCTGAGCAAGCTCTGAAAGTTGGTGATGGGCAGGGAAGCCTGGTATGCTGCAGTCCACGGGGTCACAAAGAGAGTCAGACACAACTGAGCGACTGAGCTGAACTGACACACACATATATATACACGGATATATATACACACACACACATACATATATATGTGCATGTATGCACACATATATAACGATATATACACACATACATAGTTTTAATTTTAAAAGGGAGCATCAACTAACATAGTTTGAAATAAGTTCACAAAATGAACTTTAAAAAATTGAGTCTTAATACGTGATCTCCATTGACTAAGATCACCTTTTCCTGAACTTACAAATGGGCACTATCCCTGACTGCCCCATGACCTCCCCTTGACTTTTCTTCTGTGGTTTCATTGGTTAACAGGATTCCTTTCAGATTGGTACATTCAGTTTCCAGAAGTGGTGATGTCTTCAATTAGATCATTATAAGTTTTATGGCCTGAGAGACATTTTATCTTTTCCTGTGACTGTGCCTCTATTCCAGGGGTTAGCAAACTATAACTTTGGTTATTTGTTTTGTACAGACCATGAAGGATAGTACTTACTTTTTAAAAATGGCTTAAACGTCAAAAGAAGAACAGTGTTTCATGACATGTGAAAATTATATGAAATTCAAATTTCAGTGTTCATAAATAAAGCATTATTGGAACACAGCCATACTCATTAAGTTATACATTGTCCATTGCTTTTCTTGTACTACAATATCACAGCTGAGTAGCTGCAACAGAGACCATATGGCTTGCAAAGTTTAAAATATTTACTATCCGGCTCTTTACAGAAAATATATGTCAACCTCTGCTGTATTCTAATATGTTGTTTTAAAATAAATGTATTTATTTTAAAGTTCAACTTTCTAGGAGCCTCTCTTCTTTCCTACTTCATTCAGGGCACCTCCCTATTGCCCTGTATCCTGCTATGATCTCTTAAGGACATGCCATTTTCCGTCTTTTTTCCAAACATGACCATAATTGATTGCTTTCTCATTACATAGGCACACTGCTACAGCTGCTAATGGTCTAAGAAAACCTAGATATAGAAAAGTGGGCCATAGACTGAGAATCCAGATTATTCAAAAACCTCCCCCTCCCTAGACCTCTGTCTTCTCATCTGTAAAGTGAGTGCAGTATACTAGATAGCTAGCGCTTCTCCGATGGCTGAGCAGTAAAGATTCTGCCTGCAATGCAGGAGATCTAGGTTTGACCCCTGAGTCAGGGAGATCCTCTGGATAAGGAAATGGCAACCCACTGCAATATTCTTGCCTGGGAAATCCAATGGACAGCAGAGTCTGGTGGGCTCCAGTCTAAGGTGTTGCAAAGGAGTTGGACATGATTTAGAGTCTAAACAACAACAATGAGATAGCTAAGGTCATTGTTATTATGACATCTCTGTTTACAGTAATTGAAAAATCAACATTAAATGAACATCAACTACATACAGGTAAGAAAAATTAACGTGAACAGAGTCCCTGCCTTCAGTGAGCTGAGAAAACTCAGCACTTGCCTCAACTGTCCAAATATTAGCTGCCCAGGTATACCAGGAGAATAATGCCCACTCCCTCAATTCCCCACCAATACGCTTATGCCCTAATTCTAGAACCTGTCACTATGTTACCTTACATGCAACATTTTACTGAAGCCACCTTGTTGACAACTATTTTGCATCCTGTCTCATCTGTTACCCATATGTTTTAGTTGCTCAGTCGTGTCAGACTCTTTGCAACTCCATGGACTGTAGCCCGCAGGCTCCTCTGTCCATGGAATTCTCTAGCCAGAATACTGGAGTGAGTAACCATTCCCTTCTCCGGAGGATCTTCCCTACCCAGGGATCAACCCTGGGTCTCCCATACTGCAGGCAGACTTCATCTCCTGAGCCACCAGGGCAGCCCTCCTGTCTCACCTGTTACCCATCTGACACTGTGCATTTCGGGATGTGCCACTTCTGCTACCATCCTGCAGTTTATTGAGGAGGAGATTGAATTTCAGGTGCAGGAGACTTGTCTATAATCAAGTATTTAACAGTGGACAAGGATTCAGAAAAAAATGCTGTATTCATTCATTTAATGAACACGTACCAATCATCTGCCATGCACAAGTCTCTGCTGCTTCGCAGGGCGTGATTCTCTCCCCTGGATCAATAGTTCCTCATTCCCAAGAATTGATACCACTTGTCCCCATACCAACGTAATACTTTGAATAATTTCATCTATCAAGAAAAATAGAACCTGTAAAAAAACTCAGAAATCCCGAGTTGATAAACTCTCCTCCTAGTCATGGGAAAGCACACAATATCAAGCATTGATTCTGAAGCTCAGCCCTTAGGGGCTCAGAAACCTCAGGCCAAGAGCCATTGTTCTGGGTTTGGATCACCGAATCTTAATGCCATACCAGCCTTTCAGAGCCACAAAGCTAGCAAGGTCTGCAGCTCATCTGGGTTATCAAAGATGAATACATCTTCTTTCCCTCTTTTTTTTCTTTCTTTTTTTAAATCTAGAGAGAATTGTCATAGCCTTGAACCCTTGTTCAAATATTAAACAAGCCCCGTGCTAGTACGTTCTTTGGATTAAGGAGGAAATAAGGGAGAACTGCTTGCGATGAGGGACAAACTGTCCTTTGAAAACTGAGTTAGTGTTTCCAGGCTGCAAAAATGTAGAAGAAAAGGCTCAGAACAGCAGCTGTGGGAAGAGAGGGAAAATATAAAGAGGCTGAGGGTGTTGAGAACCTGGGCTAGATTGAGTTGCTCTAAAGACATTTATGAAGAACAGAGAGGGGTGAACACGATTGCTCAGTCCCACGTCACTCATCCCAGGCTACATGGAACTTGGAAGGCAAGATTTTTTTCCAGAAGGCGAAAGTAGAATTTGCCTGCCTTTGGGTAAATAAAATGGTCCAATCACATAATATTGAATGAATGGATAAATGACTGAAAGAGATACTGCTGATTACTATCATTTTGTCAGTCTCTATGTTGTAATACTTTTGTATGTTATTTGTTTTAATCATTCTGTATGTGATTTGTTTAATCATTTAAACAACTCTATGAAATTGGCATTCATATCCTCATTGGTAGATGAGGATATTGACAGCCAGTATTGACAGCTCAGTATTATCCTCATTTTTCATATGCAGTAAATGGAGATTCAAAGAGATGATATGTCAGTAGTAAACAGCCATAGACTTCTGACTTCTTGCTACTACCTGAGTGTGTATTCCTGGGACATCTAAGTAGAGATGTCAAGCTAAGAACTGGAAATACACCCAAAAGAGTTATAGATAGACACAAGGTACAGAGGCTAAATGAACAGGTGAGTTTTGAATTAAAGCAGAATGTGAAATGTTGAATTGCTTTAATGTGGTCAGTTACATGAGGACAGAAATGGTGGTCAAAAAAAAAAAAAAAGTGATGAAGCTGCAGCAGATGAAAGCAGCCAAACCTGAGCTGTCTTCTTTTCTGAGATTACTGACAGATCCCGTAAGTCCTTCATCTTTGTAAGGGTCACGTCCTGCAGCTCAGTTGAAACTCCATCCCTGCAAATTACAGCCTCTCCAAGCCCTGGACACCTCTGTCGCTATGGATTCACAGCAGGTGCTCATGAAAGAATAATCTACGCTCATCATCTCCCCATACTGGCCTCTCATTCACTCCTCAATCTGACTGATTTTATTGTCATCAGACACCCGACACCAGCTCACCAGGGCCACCAACAGCCTTCATATGCAGCAACGGCCAAGCATGCGCTCACTTCAGCACTGCTTTTGCTTGACACTGCTGACCACCAATTCCACCTAGAAACTACCTGAAGGATGGGTTTTGATGATACCATTCTCCCATGTTTCTCCTTTGCCCTTGAATTATTCCTTCTTAGCTTTTCCCAAGCTTTTCCTCCTCTGTCCGTTCCTTAGGGAAACTGTATGCCAGAGCCCAAAGGAGAAGACTGTCTTTCCTTTCTTCTCTGCTGACATCTCACTTCCTATCTGTTACCTAACCACATGCCCATAATCGTGAAATCTCTATCTGTATAAAAGTCCCTACTTTATATCCAATTTCCTATCAGATATATCAAACAGGACATTGTTTAGATGTCTCAAACTCAACATAACCAAAGTTAAATGAACTCTGCATTCTTCTCCTGATTCCAGACCTGCTTTATCAACTGTATTAACTTCATATTGATACTGTAACAAATGACCATAAACTCAGGGGCTTAGAACAATGCACATTAGTTATTTTAAAGTTGTGAAGGTCAGATGTCCTTAAATCAAGATGCCATCAGGGTTCTAGAGGCTCTAGGAGAAAACATTTCCTTGCTCTTCAGCTTCTAGAGGGTACTAGAATGCCTTGACTCATGGCCCCTTCTTCCATCTTCCAGGGCCAGCACTGACTCATCTTCAAATCTCTTGCTCTCTTTCTGAACTCTACTCCTATCATCATGGTTTCTGCTCTAACTCTGACCCTCTTGATTCCTTCTTTTAAAGACCTCTGTGATTATATTGGGCCCACCTATATAAGCCAGGATAGTCTCCCCATCTCAAGGTTTTCAATTTACCACACCTTCCAAGTCCCCTTTGCTAAGTAAGGTAAGCTACACAGGTTTTGGGGATTAGGGCACGGGCATCTCTGGGGGAGACACTCTGTTACCACCTGTGCTTGCTCTCTCAGTAATTACAGTATTTTTATCTAGTTGTTCAGGCTGCTGCTGCTAAGTCACTTCAGTCGTGTCCGACTCTGTGTGACCCCAGAGACGGCAGCCCACCAGGCTCCCCTGTCCCTGGGATTCTTCAGGCAAGAACACTGGAGTGGGTTGCCATTTCCTTCTCCAATGCATGAAAGTGAAAAGTGAAAGTGAAGTCGCTCAGTCGTGCCCGACTCTTAGCAGCCCCATGGACTGGAGCCCACCAGGCTCCTCCGTCCATGGGATTTTCCAGGCAAGAGTACTGGAGTTGGGGTTCAGGCTAGTAACCTGTATAATCTTTGACTTTTCCTTCACCTCCACATATCAAGGCCATTACTAAATTCTATAGACTCAACTTCCTTATCCTCTCCACATTCACTTCTTCCAGCGTCATCTGAAACTTTCCTGATCAGGTAGACTCTACCTAATTTGATTCCAGTAGAAAGCCTTGAGATAGAAATATGTAAGTTTTTGAATATGTTTGGGAAATTTTTTCTTTATATTTTAAAAGAAAAACATTGTCATGGAGATCTAGGTAACTCTTCCATTAGAGAGGCTACTGTGGCAGAGTAGCAAGCTCTCTGGGTGATGTATCAGAGCCTGATGTTGAGTTACAGCTTGCCATTTCCTAACCCTGTGACATCTGGCAAGTTAAGTTTTCTAATTCTTGGTTGAAAGTGAAAGTGAAGTCGCTCAGTTATGTCCTACTCTTTGCAACCCCACAGACTGTAGCCCACCAGGCTCCTCCACCCAAGGAATTTTCCAGGCAAGAGTACTGGAGTGGGTTGCCATTTTCTTCTCCAGGGAATCTTCCTGGAGATCGAACCTGGGTCTCCCTCATTGCAGACAGACACTTTACCAGCTGAGCCACCGGGGAAGCTCATCTGTAATACCTAACTTATAAGTTATTCAGAGACTCAAACTGTAATGATGTAGGTATTTATACTGTTCACAAGTAAGTGGCTAATAACACAATTTGATTCAAAGGACAAGCCATTATATGAGCATAAGTCAGAACCTGGAAACATTTCAATATTCAAAAACAGCTTTGGCTATCTCAGGCCAAGAAGCATCAACTTGCCTGTCTCTCAGTGGAGCTCAAATATTTATAATTATGCTGGGAGCAACTTTCTACCTATTCTTGTCCAGGGAAGATTTCATTTTTATTTTTATATAAGCGTGCAGTGAGGGAACTCTTTAAAGAAAAATAACACTAAGTTATGAATCCAATGTACATTATAAAAAGGAGGGTTTGTTTGGAATGAAAAAGGAAATAATAATATAAATATATCCCTTTGTAAATATTATAAAATTATATGACCACATGAAAAAGGCTTGGGTAAGTGAGTAGAGTTGAAGCTTAAGCTTTAGCAGCTTCAGAGCAAATTTTTTCCTGCTTTGTCTATTTCTGTGTAAAAAAAGAAAAATCCGCAGTTCTGATATTCTTAAACATCATGTATATCTCCACCCCCATGCATATAAAATAACTTCCCTATTTGCAAAACTGAGGTGCTAAATATACTACTAACAAATGTTACAAATAAATGTCACATGGACTCTGAGGCTTGTTAGGCATTAAACATTCCTGTTACAAATCTGTTTCAGTCTTGCATTAACAAAAATCTGACTGGTGTGGGGATTCATCCTAAATTCCAAACAGAGCTGCAAGGAACAACAGAAAATGTCTGCTCCTTAAAGGACTAGATTAACATACAAAGAGACAGTTGAACTTGTGGAATTGCCACACATCCTGGGAAGCATGATTGAAATGAACAAGTAATTGTTTTTTTAAAAATAGAATCTGTAGAGAGAGGTGCTGAGGGTGTTATGGTACTCTGCCCAGATTAACTCTTCAGAACCAAAGCATCATTCTGTGGACGATGGGACTATCAGCAACACCACTCACAACAGTTGTACCCTTCACTGGGGATTGCTCTCAGTTTCAGGGAACTGTCTGGCACCGGTCCATCCTCTCCCATTGGTCTGCCACCAGTGCAGGGCTCCAAACACCCAGCCCCTTGCCTCAGTATGGAGTAATTCTGAAGGAGCCACCCTAGCTCCAGAGCTTTCACAGGACTGGCTGAGGCATCTCTGGCAACCAGGCTAAGGGGCAACTCCCCTTTTCCCCATCCTGCCTGCTCTGCTTTGTGATCAGAGCGTAACTACTGAGAGAGCACACCCCGATCAACTCTCACTCAAAGCCTATTTTTAGGAAAGCAGGCTAAGACAATTGATTCTGGAGATGGTCCAAAAAGGCAGACTCCAAGATGAGTCTGGAAGGGAATAATGGAGGGAGATTTTTTTTAAACACAGGTATAGACAGGCTTGTGTTTAGACATTCTCACCTGCTGTCTGTCCAACTCCCTGCCCAGCTATGCTACCATGAGCCAAGGCCACAAGGGTCAAGTCCACTGTTTTCTCCCTCTGTAGGGCAGCCTTTATTTTGGGCCACACGCTGAGGACATCTTGGTGAACCTCAATTTTGTGGCAAAGATTTCTGTGGTCACATCCCACTGCGACGTTTATCTCCTATGCTCTGTCTTCTTAGCACATTAAAACTAAAAATTTAAGAGCTGCAGAGTTTATTAGGGCAACCTACACTTATTTATACCTCTGGAATCATACTTTCTTATGTTTTTCTCTCTAAGCGTTTTTCCCACTTTACCACAAGCTCAGTCATGCTTTTACAAAACAATTTGATCTAACCCCCTAAGTTCCCTCTACTGAGACTGTTTCTCTGCATATCTACTCTGCCTTATTGTTGCAAACTGATGTTTAAAATTCCCCATTTTTGCCTCATTTCTGAAATTTCTTACTAATCTCCTTTGATCTTCAGAAGACCTGATTTAGGACCTCAGCTCAGATACTTTCTAGCTCAACAAATGGGACATTGCTTCACTTGTCCTTGTCTCAGGTCCATGTCCATAAATGGAAGAGATGACCTTACTTCACAGGGCACTGTGGGGACTAAATGATCTAATGTCTATACGAATGCAAACTAAGGGCACAAGATTATTGACTCTGGGTCTGGGCTACGGTGATCAGAAGGTACTCTTTGTGTCTTTCCAAGGCTTACTGACAGCTTCCTTTTTCTAGTTATTATAGACCTGCTGGGTTACGTGATGGCCTGTGACCCATTCTCTAGAACAACTAGAAGAGGGGTTATCATAGCAGATGAAGCTAGGCCTCCAGAGATCACCTCTGGCAGAGTTTCTTTAAATTTTCCTGAAGGTGAAAGAAAGTGAGGGCATCGCAGGGCTCTTTTTAAATGCTAAACTTTGGGGTTTTTTTCTGAAAGTTGTTATGTGTTTCAATTGTCTTTTCTTTTTTTAAATTGTTATTAGATAACTTAAGTTGCACTCATTCTTTGTATGTTCTCAGAACTGCTGGTTTCCTTCTCATGTTGTAGCTTATTGGTGCCGAAATGACCACACTGTTCTTTGCAAAGGAGGCCAACCTAGTCCCATATCAAGAGCCTTTATGGAGTGATTAATGTTCACACCACATCATCTTTAGTTCAAATATAGAGAAATGGTAAATGCATGCAACTTTTCATTCCTAAGACTCAACTTTAAAAGCCATCTCTTCTTTGCAATTTTCCTTGACTTCCCCCTTCCACTGCCAGAGTTAGTCACTTTCTCCTCTGTGCTCCCTCAGGACTTCATGCAAATGTTATCTTGAAAGCTCTTACCACTTGGTATGATGTCCTGTCACTGTTTGTTTATATGTCCCAGGAAATATTCAGTCTCTTAAGAGGAAGGGCAACTTATTATTCCTCTTTGTAATTCCAGCACCTAGCATACCACCTACCACAGTGTAGGTGCCCAATAAGTATTTATTGAGTCAAAACAATAAGGTTTTAAAATTAAGCTATATTACATGCCTACAATTACATAAGACTAATATTTAGATTTAAAACACCAAAGTATAAATATTAAATTCTAGTTAAGAAACTTCACTTTTTTAAAAAGGTACTTGGAAAGCTTTGAGGTGTAAAGTTTCCTGAATTTTATTTGGTGTGATTTGGGTGGACATTTTAGGTATTTTCTTAAAGAAAGAATTAGCCTTCATAGAATCTACAAATGCCAAAATGAAGAAATCATACAACTCAACAATGTCTATTAGTTCCCTTGCTTTATTTTCTTCAGAGTATTTATTACTAATTCAAATCATATAATTTTCATGCTTTTGGGTTCCTTTTCTATCACACCTGCTGGATCACAAGTTCTAGGGGAGCCGGACCTTTGCTATCATGCTCACGGCTAAGTTCCCACCTCCTGAAGTAACGCCCAAGGCATAGTAATTTTTTAAAAAAATTTTTTTGGAGGGATGGATGGATGGTGAATTAACTAATGAAAGAATGAATGACGTATTTATGCAGATGTGAAAAGGGACTTGTAGCAGTTAGGTCAAGTCTTCTGATTCCCAGTCTAGCATCTTTTATGCCCCAGAATACTATCTCATTTTTAGGTAAAATAGTACAAGTCCCCAGGACTGAAACTCAAAATCTCTCTTATATTTTCTTTTTGGAATTTCTGTTGCCACTGACATAGTCCAGGGCCCAGCATTTATACTTGTAATATGTTTTTGTGTCTTAAAACATCCTAATTAGATGTCAGTGCAGGATGGCATCAGTCAAGATCTTAGGAGCAAGAAATAGGAAAGCCCTTTCTGCAGATGGCTTCAACCTTAAAAAATTGCAAGAGCATCCATCTATTCATTTATCCAACCAATATTCTTAGTGAATGTTTAATATGTGCTAGCAATAGTTTTAAGTACTTGGTTACTTCAGTAAACAAAACAAAAACCTTTCTTGGTGGAGCTCAAATTCTTTTGGGGAGGAGGAAAGGAGGGGAGACAGACAAAAATAAGAAGCATAATAAATAAATTAGATAATTTGACTAGACAGTGATAAATGCTATGGAAAATAATAGAGCAAGCAAAGGGGATTGAGAATGCTGGGAAATTCATTCTACTCTGGCCACTGTGTCAAGAACGATCTGTAGAGTAATGAAAGGACCAGCAGGAAGACCTGTATGGAAACCAGAGAAAGTTTCACTGAATATACCACACACACACACACACACACACACACATTATATCTCACACACATTTACAAATAATCCAGCCATGCAAGAAGCTGGCTTATATCAAGCCCAAAAGGAAGCCCTGGGGAAGCAGAAAATAATAGCTGTTCCCCAACCAGCTGGCTATGCATCTCCTCCCATGCATAGATTCTTCACAGCACTTGTATCACGGGCATAACAGGCTGCCTCTCACACCTTTTCACAAACAGGGAGGGAGCTTGGCACTATCCAATGCAACCAGCTTGATTTTAGATATCTGGGTTGTTACTTTCTTGAGTTAATCTAACTGAAATCTACCTCCATCATTTCTATCCTCTGCCCTAGTTCAACCACACTGGAGTAAGATGGAAGGAACTTAAGCTTTGGAGCAGTCAAGACCCGGGTTTGAGCTATATAGCCCCACTGTTTCCTGGCTAAGTGATTTCTGCATGGCACAATTTTTCCTGAGCTTCAGTTTCTCATCTACAAAATGGGGATAGCAGTTGCATAATAGGAGTTTTTTGGACTCCAAAATCACTGCAGATAGTGATTGCAGCCATGAAATTGAAAGACGCTTACTCCTTGGAAGGAAAGTTATGACCAACCTAGACAGCATATTAAAAAGCAGAGATATTACTTTGCCAACAAAGGTCTGTCTAGTCAAGGCTATGGTTTTTCCAGTGGTCATGTATGGATGTGAAAGTTGGACTGTGAAGAAAGCTGAGTGCTGAAGAATTGATGCTTTTGAACTGTGGTGTAGGAGAAGACTCTTGAGAGTCCCTTGGACTGCAAGGAGATTCAACCAGTCCATTCTAAAGGAGATTAGTCCTGGGATTTATTTGGAAGGACTGATGCTAAAGTTGAAACTCTAATACTTCGGCCACCTCTTGCGAAGAGTTGACTCATTGGAAAAAGACCCTGATGCTGGGAGGGATTTGGGGCAGAGGGAGAAGGGGACGACAGAGGATGAGAAGGCCTGGATGGCATCATCAGCTCGATGGACATGAGTCTGAGTGAACTCCGGGAGTTGGTGATGGACAGGGAGGCCTGGTGTGCTGCGATTCATGGGTCACAGAGTCGGACACGACTGAGCAACTTCCACTGACTAACTGACTGAATAGGGGTTCCTTAAATGTTAGTTCCTTTATGTAGGTACTGGGCTTCCCAGGTAGCTCAGATGGTAAAGAACCTACCTACAATGCAGGAGATGCCAGTTTGATCCCTGGGTTGGGAAGATCCCTTGGAGAAGGAAATGGCAACCCACTTCAGTATTCTTGCCTGGGAATCCTGGGGACAGAAGAGCCTGTTGGCCCTACAGTCCACGGGGTCACAAAAGAATCAGACACAACTTAGAGACTAGGCAACAACATCTAGGCACTAGTTTGCATACCATATTTGCCAAAATACATAAGCATGTGCTCTGCCTTCAAGGTCAGACCTGCTCTTCTGAACATCACCTGTGGCCTTCAGCCAATGCTCCTAAGTAGTAGGCTGAAGTATTCTTGCCTCTGGATTTGCCCAACTTTGTTTATACCTACTTGTCCCATGGCCTGGCCTTCCCTATTTAGATTAATTGCGTTTAGCAAACAGTTTTTTGGAAAACTACCTCTAACCCCAGGTTGCATAGGAATAACTTATCCTGTAGGGGAATGGGACAATCTGGACTGAGTCCATGGGGTGGGTCCTGGTCCAACTTTATACCTAGACCCCTCTGCAACCTTGGTGATTTTCCTTCTTGAATTATTGACTACTCTATTTGTATAATGAGGAAGTTCAGTGAAATGAGTATGCATACTTTCTGAGTTGTAATACAGACACCTAAGATGCTATGTGGATATGGAAGTAAAGCCAGAGATCTGTTCTTACAGTGACATGCCAGTTTTTTGAATAATTAATTACACCTCAGAGAAGTGTTCTTGGTAATTTTATAAGTATTTTCACTTTAATAGTTTGAAGCTTTAGCAAGATTTCTCAGTGCTAAGTCAAATGGCCTCTGATTAACACCGGGGAACATTCTTTTGAGCTTCCCATTCACTGCATCTATAAATGTAACTGTCTCTTCAAAGAAAATGTACTTCTAATTACAAGGTCACTGAAAAAATAAACCTGAATCTAGGATGTGGAATGAGTAAGAGATGTGCGAGGACTTAGGTGTCTGTGTCTGTGTGTGTGTGTGTGTGTGTGTGTGGTGTGTGTGTTTGCCTGATCTTAAGAAAATTACTCAGAAGCCACTTAAAAACCCGACCAAGATTACATGAGCAAAATTAAACTAAAGACTTTAATGAAAACCAGAGTTAAGATAATCTAGCAAGACCATTTCCAAACACTGCCTTTGCAGTCGAAACGTCTCAACACCTGTTTTTTAGAGCTCCAAATGCCCATTCCCTAAGGGATTCCCTGGTGGCTCAAATGGGTAAAGAATCTGCCTGCAACATGGGAGACTTGGGTTCTATCCGTGGGTTGGGAAGATCCCCTGGAGGAGGGCATGGCAACCCACTCCAGTATTCTTGCCTGAAGAATCCCAGGGACAGAGTAGCCTGGCAGGCTACAGTCCAGGGGTCTCAAAGAGATGGACATGCCTGAGCAACTAACTTTCACTTTCAAATGTCCATTTCCACAGAGCTTGCTAAAGGGTTTTTCATGGAAGAGAGTCTGAGGGAATGCAGGGTCCCCTAAGAAGAATAATTATGGGATGTGGGAGGCCACGTGCTCTGGGGCCTGCTATCTATGAGTGAACTAGAGGAAGCTACTGCACTGTTCTGAAAGGGTTTAATGGGAAAACAGCTGGAGAAGAACGTGGGTTTGTAGCTTTCCTCTATACAATAGCCCTTCCAAACAAGAAATAGGGGAAAGAGTAGGTCTGGGACTTCAAACAAGCCATTTTCTCTTTCTAGCCTCAATTTCCTCAGCTGCACTGGTGGTGGAGTGAGGAGACGTTGTGAGGGGCATAGTAGGGCTTCATCTGAGTGTTCATGAAACATGGGAGAAACTCTCAGCACTGGGAAAATGGAAGTGACTGTGGATGTGTAAGGAGGCCTCCTGAGGTCAGCAGGATCTTTACTCCTGGGCAAAGAAAACAGGTGTGCCCCACAGGGAGGAAAACGATGGCACACCTAGGGGTGCTCAGGGAGCTGGGTGGGTTCCTGTGAGTGGGGAAGACATCTGGCCAGCTG
>NW_017213454.1:0-15606 GCF_001704415.2 Capra hircus | reverse complement strand
ACAATGAAATATCACTACACAAATCTCAGTGGGGCTAAATAAAAATGGTGATAACAAAAAATTCTGGCAAACATGTGGGAAAAACAATCACTCACAAAATTGCTGATGAAGATATAAAATGATACGGGCATTATGGAAAATAGCTTGGCAGTTTCTCATAAAGCTAAACATGGAATCACACATTTGGATACTTATTCTAAATAAATAAAATATTTTATTCACATAAAAACTTGTACCTGAATATTCATAACAGCTTTATTCACAGCAGCCGAAATATGGAAACAACCAGTGTCCCTCAGGGGTTACTGGCTAAGGAAACTGTGGCGCATCTATACCATGGAATGCCTATTCAGAAATAAAAAGACCAACACGCTGGACACATACAGTGACTTGGATAGATCTCATGATTTTAGTACTTATAATAAGTGAAAAAAATCTCATAGGTTACTTCTATATAATTCCATTTCTAGGGCATTGTTGTTGTTTAGTCGATAAGTCATGGCTGACTTTTTGCAACCCATGAACTCCCGCCAGGCTCCTCTCTCCATGAGATTTCCCAGGCAAGAATACTGGAGTGGGCTGCCCTTTCCTTCTCCAGAGGCTCCATATAAGCCTGCATTTCCGCCTTGGTAGGCAGATTCTTTTACCATTGAGCCACCAGGGAAGCCACTCTATGACATTACTAAACAACAAAATTGTATGGGTGAAGAACAGACTAGTGATTGTGTGGGGTTAGTGATTAGGGAAGGGGGTCAGTGTGGCTGCAAAGGTGTGCATGGCCTCGGAAGGCTTGTTATGATGAAACAGTCGTGCGTCTTGACTGTGGTGATGAACCTACATGTGATATCCACGAATACGTGAATCTGTACTTGTGTAACCTATACATGTGATATACACAAATATGTGAATCTGTACGTGTGTAAAATTGAAATAGAGCTACACACACACACGACAAATGACTGTATGCAAAACTGGGGAAATCTAAAAACTGAAACCTGTGGATTTTACTAATGTTAATTTCCTGGTTTAGATACCATGGAGGAGACCGGATAAAGAGTACCCAAGCCTCCTTGTACATTTTGGAAACTTCCATGAATCTATTCAGTTCAGTCACTCAGTCATGTGATTCAAAATCGAAAGTATTTAAAAAATGGCATGCAATTTCCATAATGTTCGCAACTGTAAATCACCTCTTGAGTTCGTTACACATCCCTCATCCAGCTCCTGGATTCAGTTAGTGTCTATTCTACAAAGAGCTCCTGCATTTATCTTGCAGTTATCTTTCTCATCTTCTTTCTGACATACACATTCAGAAACAAAGAAAATCTGCCTTCTAAATATGATTGTAAGAGAGCTGCTAAGTGTGGTTAAATGAATTAAATCAAAGAATGCTAAATGGATATAATTTAGTTCAATGACTTTTAAATCACTGAGAAATTACCAAATTTTCAAATAAAAAGTCAAGACAACAAACTCCAAACACTGTTACTGTAAGAACGTCTGTGCTGCTTCTTCTTTCTTGTCACTGAGCGGGTAAAAGGATCAAGTGACATCAGAACAGTGCGGGTGAGAGCTGATGGCTTTTCTCCGCATTGAAGCTGATGGGGTTGGGGCAGAGTGTGCTGTTCAGACAAGTCTTAAGAGAGCTCCTATAAATGGTGGTCAAGTCCACAACACAGACAAACGTTCAATGACAAAATCCAGTGGGTGTCATAGAACCAAGCACATTAAGCAACGCTAGTTTTGCTGTACTTGTCTTCTGCGACCCACTCTGCCCTGCGACTTTCTGACCTGTCTGATGTCTATATCAGAGAGTCTTCTTTCCCTCTGCCATGATCGCCCGTTCTGTTCTCCCAAGATCTATAAAGTTCTTGACCCTGAGTTTTAGTTTTGCTTGGTCCCTGAAGCCGGGCATAAAATTATTTGAAGAAATGGATTTCTTAACTTATATTCCCAATTCTCTGCCAAACAGGTTTCCAGTCAGATGCCACAGCTGTTCTCTCCCTCTGCTTCCCTCAGCACTCTAGGCTTCTTTACGGTCTCACTGTGAGATTCTTGTGTACCGTAGAGGGAGACACAGTCCATCACACCTATGCTGCTGCTACTAAGTCCCTTCAGTCATGTCCGACTCCCTGCGACCCCACGGACTGTAGCCTGCCAAGCTCCTCTGTCCATGGGATTCTCCAGGCAAGAATATGGGAGTGGGCTGCCATGCCCTCCTCCAGGGACCTTCCCGACCCAGGGATTGAACCCATGTCTCTTGCAGCTCTTGCACTGGCAGATGGGTTCTTTACCAGCAGTGCCACCTGGTAAGCCCCGTTACACTGATGCTTGGGCTCAACTCCTATAACCCTCGGTAGCAGTTTAGCTTTAAAGTACATTCAAGGAACAATGACATGATGAAAATTGCAGGCAGAGAAGGCTTTTCTGATTACTGAGTTAGACCTCCTATGTACTGTGGCCACCAACATAAAAGATGTCCCTCCCTCACTATTTGTCTTTGTAGGTGGCATAGTTGGTCCTGTGAGATGTTTATATGTGTGACCACCAGGTGGCAGTGATTCCATTCCTTTCATTTTTCCAGTGCCTTAAAAGAAAAGCATGACAGCTACTAGAGGATTTGCTCGTGATTGGCTGAGCTCGGAACAGAAAGGCTCTCCTGTGCATTAGAGAAGAACTAAGGCACAGGAGCAGCTCCTCAGGGGAGATTTGGAATCATTAAGATTGCATCAAGAGTGAGACGGCAGGATGGAGAACATGCTGGAATGTGCATTCATAGTCTTGTGGCTGCAGCTTGGATGTAAGTTGCAGGTTAAGAGATGGGACCCTAAGGGCACATTTTCCCAAAGATGGGGAGGAGAGAGAGAGGAGTTTAGACACTGCTCATCCCAGGCTTTGTGTTGGAACTTTCAAGTACTGCTGAACTGAAAGCTTTGTGTTGTTTCTGATTTTGTTTTCCTGAACAGGGTTGAGTGGTGAGACCGAGTGGAGCAGAGTCCTCAGACCCTGAGAATCCAGGAGGGGGTCAGTATCAGTCTCAACTGCAGCTACACTGTCAGCAATTTTAGAGGGCTACAGTGGTATAGACAAGATCCTGGGAAAGGCCCCGAACTCCTCTTCCTTCTTTACTCAGTTGGGGATGAAAAGCAGGAAGAAAGACTGAGAGCCACCTTGTTAAAGAAGGGAAGTTCTCTGCACATTGAAGCCCCCAAACCCGAAGACTCAGCCACGTACCTCTGCGCTGTGGAGACACAATGCTCCCCAGGCACCTGCAGACTGTACCCAAACCCTGAAGCGGCGCCTCTAGAATAAAGGGCGTCTTTGCTGTTTTCCTTCCTTCTGGGCACCCAGAGCCTCTTCCCAAGTGGTCCCATGGAGAACGAACTCTTGTGACGCAGTCAGACAGTAGAGGTTACTGGGCCTTTTGTCCAGGACCCTAGGCAGTGCCCTCTGTGTGCCCATGGATCAGTCTGCTCTTTTAAACAGCCCAGAGCTCCCCTCGTGTAGATTCGAAAGGGATAGTGGTGGTATGGAGTCTTGGGCCCCTTGAAAAGACGCCGCAGGAATCTACCTTCTTCCCTGAAATAATTTTTTTGACATTCTCTTGTAATAATCTGGCCACATGTCTGTAAGAGAATCTTTCCCATTTTAATACATTCTCGAAGGTTATATCTCCACCAGCCCTATTACTACATTTCTCTTCTCCTTAGTAATCATCTTAGTTGACTGTATAGACTTACTGTCTCCATTTCTTCAAGTCCAGTCCTCCCCTCCTTGAACCTGACTTCTGTGAGCATTACTCTGAGAGATGTTCTCACTTAAACCAGTGGCTTTGGTGGTGATAAAGCCAATGATTATTTTTAACCTCGTCTCATCTGAGATTCTCACTTTCTCATCCTTTTTAAAAATAAAATTTCTTTTTTTAAATCAAAATAATACTCTCATTTATTTACATAATCAAACAGCACTCTCTTTTTCTTCTCTCTCTTCCACGTAGTCTATTTTTGCCTCCCCAGAGGAACCACTCTTTATTCTCAGGTGATGACACTGACATTTATCTCAACATTCAAAACGATCCTTGGCTTTCTCTTCTCTCTCTCTCTGTAACTGAGGTACAACACATGTAATAAAGTGTATAAAACTGAAGCTTAGAACTCAGTGAAGTTTTACCCTTGTTAATATCTACGTGCATAGTATATATTATATCTGGTTTTCTTCACTCAAGATAATATCTTTGCAATTCATTGGTGTTGCTTTGCTTATGTCTTATTTGATGTTTTTTTAATTGATGTCTAGAGTTCCTCTATATGAATATCTAACAATTTAATTATCCACCCTCCCAGAAGTAGATATTTGGGTTGTTTGGATTGACTACAGTTTTGTGCTATTGTGAAAAAAGCTGTGTGTGAGGAAAAAAAAAAAAACAGACTTCTTTTCCTTCTTGTGTTGGGAAAAACCCAGCTCTGCCCTATTATGCCCTTCTTTCCTGTGAGTCTCCTTTACTACTCGCACAAAGCATTTCTGGTCAGCAAATGTGTTTTTTTTTTCCCATACCAATCAATTCTCTGCAATCCCACCTGAGTATCCTATCATTCTAGTCAGTTCTGACACTTTCTACTTGAAAAAAGCATGACAATCGAAAGCCCAAGTGATCAACTGTGCTTCTGAACAAAAGATTGATTGTAGATAGAAGATTCCCCAAACAAGACAAAACCAAACCAAACCCTGGGCTCAATTAATTCGCTACAGTGACTCACAGAATTAGGGGAAATATTTCACTTATTTTTACCTGTTTATTATAAAAGCCTATGATAAAGGATACAGGTGAATATCCAGATGGCAGAGGCCTGTAGGGTCAGTTTGTGAGGGGAGCTGGAGAGCTTCCGTGTCCTCTCCAGGGACCACTCGCCCAGCACCTCTGTGTGTTCACCAACTGAAAGCTCTTCAGTAGGTCTGGGGTCTGGGCAGTGGTCCTACCAGATGAC
The DNA here is from genome assembly GCF_001704415.2 of Capra hircus. NCBI lineage: Eukaryota > Metazoa > Chordata > Mammalia > Artiodactyla > Bovidae > Capra > Capra hircus. The sequence continues at coordinate 10,621 of NW_017213454.1, read as the reverse complement.
TCCTCAGCCCACTTGGCATTCTGCATTTTCATTTTAACTGCAACCCACAAATGATATAGCAAGTCCTACTTAACTGGCTAAGATCACCTATAAAGTGTTGAACAGAATTCTTCTTATTCCCAAACTCAGAGGTAAAGCATTCAATATTTCACTGTGATTATTAATTATGGTGTTTTTGATAAATATTCATTATTTATTTAAATTGATTTTTAAATGTGAAACCAACTTTCGTTTCTAGAGTTAAGTGCTCTTAGGAATGTTATTTTGTCCTTTTTACATAATGAAACATTGATTTGCTATTATTTTATTGCACACTTTCCCCCCATTTTCCTGAATGATACTAGTATTCAGCTTTTTCTTTTCCATGTTAATGTCAGATTTTGGTATCAAGATTTTAATGGTTATTAGGTAACTTGCAATTTATGGCTTCTTTTCTACCTATGGAAGAATTTGTGTAGGCTTTTTAATGATTTAGAACAATTTTCAGAAAGTTCACTATAGTGAGACCATGTAAGCATAGCCTTATGGGACGAACTTAATAATCCTTAAATTATGGATTCAGTTAGTTTAAGAGATAAAGGGTTCTTTATATATTTATTTTCCTCTTATGATGGTTGATAAATTATTTTTTTCTGCTCATGTTTTATTATTTGCTGCCTTTACTTTCTTTTATTTTAACTTGATATTTTTCTAGTTCTTTGAGTTGCAACTTTGCCTATTAATTCTCAACATTTCTTCTTTCCTGACAAATATAATTTAAACTCATAAATTTGTCTCTAATTACAAATATTCTTTGACTTACAATGGTGTTATGTGCCCAAAAACTGATCATAAGCTGATAATATCTTTAGTCCAAAGTTAATTTAATACACCTGAACTCTGAACATCATCGCTCAGCCTAGCCTACCTTAAACATGTTCAGAACACTTACATTAGCCAACAGTTAGACAAAATTGTCTAATAGAAAGCCTGCCTTATAATTTGATGGTGACTACCCTGTATAATTTTTTTGGTGCTGTACTGAAGACGAAAAACTGAGTGGCTGTCTAGGTTCAGGATGGTCGTGTGTTGGTTGTTTTTGCAATCAAGTCACTGACTGGGAGCTACAACTCACTGCTGATGTTCAGCATTAAAAGACAGCATCATACTAGCCCATGAAAAGATCAAAATTCAAAACTAGAAGTGCAGTTCCTACTGAACCCATCTTATTTTTGCACCATTGTAAAGTTGGAAAACCGTAAGTCAGGGGCTTCCTGTACTGCTTTTGCTGCATCTTACATGTTTTGATATTTCATATATTCATTACTATTCAACTAAAATATTTCCATTTGAAGTGGGGATTTAATATCTTATGGTGATATTGTCAGGGACCTAAGAATGGCCAAACCCTGCCCTGCTCACCACTGGGAAGATGCCTGAAGATGCTGTATGTATTAGCTTAATCCAAACAGAAAGTGAAGAAGCACTTTTAGCTGACCCCTGGACCTAATTTCCTCCAGGACCTAATATCACCGGTCCTCTGATTACCTCTAGGAAAGGTGGGTTTAAGGTTCATGCCTAAGTAGAGTTTCTGAATCCAGAATAGCAAGCTCAGAATTCCTATAAGGATGAAATGGAAAGATAGGACACACCTCAAATTGGCCAAGAGTTGATTTACTTTTCAGGCATTTGGGCTGAAAGAGAAAGAAGAGACAGCCATTCCCAGGGCACTAAATTAGCCCTCTATAGAAATGCATTATCACAGGTAGGCAAAGACTTCAAAATGCAGGAGCTGTAAGCAGAATAAGTGGACTCTGCAGTCCTGTGTTTTAAGTTAGACTGAGAACTGATCTTCTGGGCTTCTCTGGTGGCTTAGATGGTAAAGAATCCGCCTGAAGTGCAGGAGACACGGGTTCAATCCCTGGGTCAAGAAGATCCCCTGGAGAAGGGATTGGCTACTCACTCTAGTATGCTTGCTTGGAGAATTCCATGGACAGAGGAACCTGGCAGGATGCCAGCCATGGGGTCGCAAAGAGTTGGACATGAATGAGCGACTAGCATTTTCACTTTTTTTTTTTAATCTCCTACTCAGAAATGGACTCTGAATGACAATATCAGCCCTCCTTACTCCTCCTTTGTGGGTAGAAGAAGAGGGGAGGTTTGCAAAGAAGGGAAGAAGAAGTGGAAGCTTCCTGATTCAAGGAGAGAGACAAGGTATTCTTATCCATACCATCTGGTTTGGTTCAGTTTTAATCTTTTGGGTTTATAGCTTTATAGTCTGCCCAATGTCTTCAGTGGAATAGATCAGAGAATTATCATGAGATTCTTATTTCTACCTACTGTCTTTTTGTCATTTTCATCTTCAACATCAGAGTGTTTATTATCATTTATTGAACCACTACCATATGCCAAGTCCATTACTCAGCACTTTAGGTACTCTTTTTATAATCTAAAACACACAAACTAATATTAATCTATCCTCAGGTGAGGAAACTTAGCCTTCAGTTCAGTTCAGTCCAGTCGCTCAGTCGTGTCTGACTCTTTGCGACCCCACGAATCACAGCACACCAGGCCTCCTTGTCCATTACCAACTCCTGGAGTTCACCAAAACTCATGTCCATCGAGTCGGTGATGCCATCCAGCCATCTCATCCTGTGTCATCCCCTTCTCCTCCTGCCTCCAAGCCCTCCCAGCATCAGAGTCTTTTCCAATGAGTCAACTCTTCTCATGACGTGGCCAAAGTATTGGAATTTCAGCTTTAGCATCATTCCTTCCAAAGAACACCCAGGACTGATCTCCTTTAGAATGGACTGGTTAGATCTCCTTGCAGTCCAAGGGACTCTCAAGAGTCTTCTCCAACACCACAGTTCAAAAGCACCAATTCTTCAGCACTCAGCTTTCTTCACAGTCCGGCTTCCACATTCATACATGACCACTGGAAAAACCATAGCCTTGACTAGACAGACTTTTGTTGGCAAAGTAATGTCTCTGCTTTTGAGTATACTATCTAGGTTGCTCCTAACTTTCCTTCCAAGGAGTAAGCGTCTTTTAATTTCATGGCTGTAATCACTATCTGCAGTGATTTTGGAGCCTCAAAAAATAAAGTCTGACACTGTTTCCACTGTTTCCCCATCCATTTCCCATGAAGTGATGGGACCAGATGCCATGATCTTAGGTTTCTGAATGTTGAGCTTTAGGCCAACTTTTTCACTCTCCTCTTTCACTTTCATCAAGAGGCTTTTTAGTTCCTCTTCACCTTCTGCCATAAGGGTGCTGTCATCTGCATATCTGAGGTGATTGATATTTCTCCCGGCAATCTTGATTCCAGCTTGTGCTTCTTCCAGTCCAGTGTTTCTCATGATGTACTCTGCATATAAGTTAAATAAGCAGGGTGACAATATACAGCCTTGATGTACTCCTTTTCCTATTTGGAACCAGTCTGTTGTTCTATGTCCAGTTCTAACTGTTGCTTCCTGACCTGCATATAGGTTTCTCAAGAGGCAGATCAGGTGGTCTGGTATTCCCATCTCTTGAAGAATTTTCCATAGTTTATTGCGATCCACACAGTCAAAGGCTTTGTCATAGTCAATAAAGCAGAAATAGATGTTTTTCTGGAACTCTTTTGCTTTTTCGATGATCCAGCAGATGTTGGCAATTTGATCTCTGGTTCCTCTGCATTTTCTAAAACCAGCTTGAACATCTGAAAGTTCACAGTTCACGTATTGCTGAAGTCTGGCTTGGAAAATTTTGAGCATTACTTTACTAGTGTGTGAGATGAGTGCAACTGAGCCTTAAACATGTTTAAAGATGAAGGGATTTCTAAGATAAATGCTGCAGGCAACATAAAATGAGAATTAAAAAATAAAATCTCCAGAGTTAAACAGTTCAAAAATATTCTGCTGTATAGCAGAAAGTAACATAACATTGTAAATCAGTTATACTCCAACAAGAATTAATTTAAAATGTAAATAACCAGTTTGAATAAGTCCAAAAAATCTTTGCCAGTCAGAAATAAGTCTACTTACTCTTTTAACAACTGTATGCTGCTACTGCTAAGTCACTTCAGTCGTGTCCAACTCTGTGTGACCCCATAGACGGCAGCCCATCAGGCTCCCCCATCGCTGGGATTCTCCAGGCAAGAACACTGGAGTGGGTTGCCATTTCCTTCTCCAATGCATGAAAGGAAAGAGTGAAAGGGAAGTCACTCAGTCATGTCCGACTCTTTGCAACCCCATGGGCCGCAGCCTACAAGGCTCCTCCGTCCATGGGATTTTCCAGACAAGAGTACTGGAGTGGGGTGCCATCGCCTCCTCCTTTGACAACTGTATAGTATATTATAATACAGATCTATCATAACATATTGAATATTTGAATTGAAGGATATTTAAATATCCTTGCTGCATACAATATGCAATTTTATAATGTATTTATAAGGCTATTTCCTAAAAAATTCTCAGACAAGTGGAATTTCTGGCCAATGATATGTAAATAGCACCTATGAATCTTATTTAGCTTATACTTCAGTTATAGGATGTGAAAGTGCCCATTTCCTGATTCATCACACACATTGAATGTGAATATTATGATTCTTAACTCTTTTTGCAACCTGATGGCTGAGAAATGATAGAAAGGGATTTTAAGAAAATGTGAATTAAAGAAAACAATTCTTAAGAATTGAGGTGGCAAGAGGAGGGAGCAGTTACAGGAATCTGAAGAGGTTCAGCTGCAGCTGTGCAGTAAAACTTACGATTTCTTCTTTTCTAACATAAGCATTTATGCTTACATTTCTCCCTAGGTTCCTCTGTGTATTGGTTACTCAGTAGTGTCTGAGTCTTTGCCACCCCATGGACTGTAGCCCACCAGGCTCCTCTGTCCATGGAATTTTCCAGGCAGGAATACTGGAGTGGATTGTCATTCCTATCTCCAGGGGATCTTCCCCACCCAGGGATCAAACTTGGGTCTCCTGCATTGCAGGCAGATTCTTTACTGTTTGAGCCGTCAGAGAAATCCCTCTAAGTACATACTTAGCCACATTCTACAAATCTGATGTGTTAAAAATTGTTTTCCCCAGGAGGAGAAAAAGAGGAGGGAAAGAGATGAGCAGTTCTCTGGCAAGGCTGGGCTTGGTCCTGAGATGATGGTGTTTCCATGGCAACCTCCCACTCTTGGCAGCTGGGCTTCTGGCGCTGTCCTCCTCCCTGCCTGTGTGACTTGCTCTGATTGGCTGGGCTGACGCTGTTTCCTGTAGAAACTTTTGGACACAAGAGGCAGCAAAGCATATCTTTTATCCTGTGAGTCCTCGAACGTCTTACAGACACAAGAGTTCAGTTCTCAGTGAGTCTACGTGACAGAGGAATGGACACATCCCTGAGCCTGCTCATCCTTTGGTTACAACTAGACTGTGAGTTAGAGGGATTTGGAAACAGGCAAAGAATGGGCAACTCCTGGATATTCCTCTCCAGGGAAGAGAGAAAGTCAGGGAGCTGTACCTGCGTGGTTTCTGGGAGTTCCTGTGGAGAGCGAAAAAGTAAACTTAAAATTAGTTTCCAAAGAATAATCAGCCGCTAACCAGCCTGTCTCTGTTTTCTCTTTCTGAACAGGGGTGAGCAGTAAACAGGACGTGAGTCAGAGTCCTGAAGCTCTGAGCGTGAGAGAGGGAGACAGCTTGGTTCTCAACTGCAGTTACACCGACGGCGCTCTGTACTTCCTTCAGTGGTTCAGGCAGGATCCCAGGAAAGGGCTCACATCTCTATTGTCAATTCAGGCGAACCAGAAAGAGAAAGCAAGTGGAAGAATTACAGTCTCATTGGATAAATCATCAAGACACAGTGCTTTATACATTGCAACTTCTCAGCACAGTGACTCGACCACCTACCTCTGTGCTGTGAGGCACAGTGCACCCAGGGAACCTGTTCCCAGTACTCAAACTGCAGATGGGACTCCAACCACGTCCTGTCTTGGCGCTGAGGAAACTTTTTCCATTAAGGGGTTCCTGTATTGACTTTCCTTCCAGATAGAGGCAGTTAGCAAGCGTAGGGTGACTTGAGAGGAGAGCCCTGAAACATGTGCATTCCCGTAGGTAACACAGATGAGCAGCGCAAGCTCCATGCATGCAGCAGGGCCCCCAAAGCCCAGGCTCTGGGACAACCCGGAGGGATAGGGTGGCAGGGGAGGTGGGAGGGGTGTTCAGGATGGTGGGGACTCAGGTATACCTGTGGCCGATTCATGTTGATGTATGGCAAAGACCATCACAACATTGCAAAGCAATTACCCTCCAGTTAAAATAAATAAATTTTAAAAATCTGATGAAATGATCTAAAATTATATTGTGAATTATTTGATCATTAGATTTTTATCAGCTTCAATTTAAATAATAGCTTTACAATCTAAATGGGAAATCAATTTGAAAAAGGATAGATACATGCATATGCATAGCGGAATCGCTGTGATGTACACATGAAAATAACACAGCATTGTTAATCAGCTATTCTCTGATATAAAATAAAAAGTTAAACAACAGTAGTTTTGTTGAGATTAAGTAACATTTCACACAGTTCACTCTTTTAAACAAACAACTAAGTGTGCATCTGGTATATTCACAACATGGCACAATCACTCCCTCTATCCAGATTTGAAACCTTGTCATCACCCCAAGAGGAAACCACACACCCATGAAACAGTCACTCCCCATGCTCCCCATGCACATGTCCCTGGAAGCCACCCACCTGCTTTCTGACCATGGATTTACTTATTTTATGTATTCCATGCAAATGGAATCATACAATACATGGCATTCTTGCATTGTTTCTTTTACTTAGCATAATACTTCGGAAGTTTATTCAACTCAGGACCAACTGAGTTGGTAAAAGTTAGTTAGTGAAAGTCTCTCAGTTCAGTCCAGTTCAGTTCAGTCGCTCGGTCGTGTCCGACTCTTTGCGACCCAATGAATCGCAGCACGCCAGGCCTCCCTGTCCATCACCAACTCCCGGAGTTCACTCAGACTCAAGTCCATTAAGTCAGTGATGCCATCCAGCCATCTCATCCTCTCTCGTCCCCTTCTCCTCCTGCCCCCAATCCCTCCCAGCATCAGAGTCTTTTCCAATGAGTCAACTCTTCTCATGAGGTGGCCAAAGTACTGGAGTTTCAGCTTCAGCATCACTCCTTCCAAAGAAATCCCAGGGTTGATCTCCTTCAGAATGGACTGGTTGGATCTCCTTACAGTCCAGGGGACTCTCAAGAGTCTTCTCCAACACCACAGTTCAAAAGCATCAATTCTTCAGTGCTCAGCCTTCTTCATAGTCCAACTCTCACATCCATACATGACCAATGGACAAACCATAGCCTTGACTAGACGGACCTTAGTCGGCAAAGTAATGTCTCTGCTTTTCAATATACTATCTAGGTTGGTCATACCTTTTCTTCCAAGGTGTAAGCGTCTTTTAATTTCATGGCTGCAGTCACCATCTGCAGTGATTTTGGAGCCCCCCAAAATAAAGTCTGACACTGTTTCTACTGTTTCCCCATCTATTTCCCATGAAGTGATGGGACCAGATGCCATGATCTTAGGTTTCTGAATGTTGAGCTTTAAGCCAACTTTTTCACTCTCCTCTTTCACTTCCATCAAGAGGCTTTTTAGTTCCTCTTCACTTTCTGCCATAAGGGTGGTGTCATCTGCCTATCTGAAGTTATCGATATTTCTCCCGGCAATCTTGATTCCAGCTTTTGTTTCTTCCAGTCCAGCGTTTCTCATGATGTACTCTGCATATTAGTTAAATAAGCAGGGTGACAATATACAGCCTTGAAGTACTCCTTTCCTATTTGGAACCAGTCTGTTGTTCCATGTCCAGTTCTAACTGTTGCTTCCTGACCTGCATACAGGTTTCTCAAGAGGCAGGTCAGGTGGTCTGGTATTCCCATCTCTTTCAGAATTTTCCACAGTTTATTGTGATCCACACAGTCAAAGGCTTTGTCATAGTCAATAAAGCAGAAATAGATGTGTCTCTCAGTCATGTCCAATTCTTTGTGACCCCATGGACTATACAGTCCGTGGAATTCTGCAGGCCAGAATATCAGAGTGAGTAGCCTTTCAATTCTCCAGGGGATCTTTCCAACCCAGGGATCAAGCCCAGGTCTCCCGCATTGCAGGGGGATTCTTCACCAGCTGAGCCACAAGGGAAGCCCAAGGGAAGCCCAAGACTACAGGGTAGCCTATTCCTTCTCCAGTGGATCTTCCCTACCCAGGAGTCAAACTGGGGTCTCCTGCATTGCAGGTGGGTTCTTTACCAAACTGAGCTATGAGGGAAGCCCAGAACCAACTGGAGAAAGGCAAATGTTCACCCTTAACCAGTCACATAGGATGCCATACTACTAATTAGCCTGCTGACATTGTCCCTGTTCTTCCCAACCCCCTCTACCCATCTGTTTTGCTAGAAGTTTGTCAGTTTTACTGATTCTCTTAGAGAACTAACTCTTTGTTTCATTGATTTTCTCTATTGTTTATCTCTTTTAAATTTTATTGATTTCTCCTTTTTTCTTTATTATTTTTTCAATTTATTTTATTTTATTTTTTAATTTTTATTTTTACTTTATTTTACTTTACAATTCTTTATTATTTCCTTATGCTTGTTTTGGATTAATTTATCTTTTCCTTGTCTAGGTTTTTCAGGTAGAAGCTTAGATAATCTATCTTAGATTTTATTCTTTTTTTAATATTTGCATGTAGTGCTAAAATTTCACTGTCAATACTTCTTCGGCTGTGTCCCCCAATTTTGGTATGTTGTATTTTCATTTTTACTCAATTCATGAGAAATTCAATGATTTCCCTTGAGACATTCTCTATGACCCATAGATTATTAAGAAGTGTGTTGTTTGGTTGCCAAAATGTTTGGGAATTTTCCTGTATCTTTCTGTTATTTATTTATACTATTATTTCATTGTGGTTGGAGAACATACTCTTTATATTTCAGCTTTTTACATTAGATTTGTTGAGTTTTTTTTAGGTCGCAAGATTTGGACTTACCTGGTATATATTCCATGGACACTTGAAAAGAAGTATATTCTGCTCTGGTTGGGTGGAGTGTTGTATAGCTGACTATTAAATCCTACTGGTTAATGGTGTTATTGAGTTCTTCTATATATCTGCTGATTTTCTGGGCAAGTTATTCTACCAGTTGTTGAGAGAGGAATATTGACGTATTTAACAATGTTTCTAGATTTGTCTCTTTTCTTTTTAGTTGTGATTTTTGTTCCATTTATTTTTCAGCTCTGTTAGTTGGTACATATACATTTATGATTGCTATGTCTTCTCGGTAAATTATCCTCTTCATCAGTAGATAATGTTTCTCTGCCTCTGGTAGTTTCTTTGTTCAGAAGTCTGTCCACTTTATCTGATATTAATATAGCCATTATACTTTGATTAATGTTTGCATAATACATCTTTTTCCATCCTTTTACTTTCAAGATGACTAATGTCTTCTTTGAAATCAATTTCTTTCAGATAGTTATAGTTGGGTCATGATTCTTAATCCACTTTTTATCTGAACTGTTTTGTCACTGGTGTGTTCAGATGACCTTCTGTGTCTTAGTTTTTGTGTGTAGATCACTTGCTTTACTGTCTTGATATTTTAGGGCTTAGCCTTCTATATTATTTGATTTTGTTGTGCTTTTTTTTTGGTCTCCTATGTTTTTCCCTCTAACCTCCTGTGAGTTATTCAACATTTTCTAGGATTAAACTTCAATTTATCTGCAGTGCTGTGTGTGTGTGTGTGTTAGTTGCTCAGTTGTGTCTGACTCTTTGCGACCTCATGGATGTAGCCTACCATGGAATTCTCCAAGCAAGAATACTGGAGTGGGTAGCCATTCCTTTTCCCAGGGCCTTCTGTCAACCCAGGGACTGAACCTGGTCTCCCGCATTGTAGGAAGATTCTTTTACGGTCTGAGTCACAAGGGAAGCTCCTATAGTGTTTAGATGTGTCTTACTGTATAGCTGTTTTTATATGGTTGCTCCAGTTATTGCATTATACATAACACAGTCGACTGGTAATATTATTTTACCTTTTGAATGAAGTGTATAAATATTGCCTCTCTTTACACCTATTTATTCTCGCCAATCATAAAAACTTTTCTTTAGTATTTCCTCCATGTGTGTTTAGAGCCCTCATTAGACAGTGTTTATAATTATTTCCAGATATATAATTATATTATATTATTAATATACATATATAACATGCTATATTTTCACCAAATATAACTGAAGTCTACTGTATTTATCCATACTTTTGCTTATTGTATTCTTTATTCCCTTCTTGTTGTTTCAAGACTCCTTCCTTTATAATTTTTATTTCTGTTTATAGAGCTTCCTTTAGACATTGGGATAGGTCTTCTGGTGACCACGTTCTTAGTTTCCTTCATCTGAGAATGTCTCAATTTTGTCTTTACTAGTTGAAGGCTTCTGGATTAATGGCTTCTTCTCTTCTGCAGTTGAAATACATTGGATTATCTCCTTCTGGCTTATAGTTATATCTGGAAACTAAAAAAATTGTAACATTGTGATTTTATGTTTCATTCTAAAAATTATTTGTATCCAACACTTAAAAGTTGAAGGATAGCTGATTGACAATGTTATGCTAATTTCTTCTGTAAA
>NW_017213453.1:0-15608 GCF_001704415.2 Capra hircus | reverse complement strand
CATCCAGGAGGTTCTCCCCCCAGGCGAGATGAGGCCCATTTCCGCTGAGGCGTCTCGAGGCTAATCACACCTAACCTTTGGAACTTCCAAAGGACCCTTCACACCCTTGCTGCAACTCAAGAAGTTCCCGACATACCCGTCTCCACTCGAGAGGAAGCACCAGAGATCCGCCCACATCCATAGGAGCCCCGTTTCCGCCTCCTATCTCGAGAGGAGGGATCCTTTCCCTGCGTGTTCGGGAAAGAATTCCCGGCGTTCCTGTCGCATCTCAAGAGGAGGCACTCTCCACAGGAAAGGCGAGAGGAACTCCAGGGTCGTGCCACCATTCCCAGAGTCCCCAGATGTCTCAGTCCATTTCAGGGAAACCTGTTTTCCCTGCACTGCCTCGAATTTCTAGCCGAGGATCGACTCACACCACGATGGCACGTGGGACAGCCCTGTGGGAAAGCCTCGTGGGAAAGCCTCGAGGGAAAGCCACAGATCCCTTGATCCACGCGAAGGGAAGCGTTGCACTGCTGCTACAGCTCGGGAGGAAAGTGCACGTTCATGCCCCCACACAAGACGACGACTAACTCCCCTGGGGAGACTCCAGAAGTACCCCAAGATCCATGTCAGCACTGGAGAGGAAACCTCAGGTTCCGGCACCGACTCCACACAGGGTCTTAGGCCCCGGCATCGACGGGAGAGGAATCTCGAGAGGCCCCCGAGCAACTTGCATGGGGACTGGCCTTTCCTGAGGCCACCAGAGCGGGTCCCTGAGGTCCCCGTAGTAAGTCAAGAGCACCTGCCGCAACTCGAGAAAATCCAGGACGTTCTCCCCTCCAGGCGAGATGAGGCCCTTTTCCTCTGAGGCGTCTCGAGGCTAACCATACCTAACATCTGGAACTTCCAAAGGTTCCTTCGCACCCTTGCTGCAACTCAAGAAGTTCTCCGACATACCTGACTCCACTCGAGAAGAAGCACGAGAATCCCGCCCACATCCAGAGGAGCCCCGTTTCCGCCTCACTCCTCGAGGTCAGGTATCCTTTCCCTGCATGTTCGGGAAAGAATTCCCGGTGTTCCCGTCGCATCTCATGAGGAGGCGCTCTCCACAGGAAAAGCGGAGGAACTCCAGGGTCGTGCCACCATTCCAAGAGTCCCCCAGATATCTCAGTCTACCGGGGTCCAGCCCCGCTGGATCCAGGGAATTCGACGGATGGACGGCGTTGTCGTGGAAAGTCTTTTTTATTTATTAATGTAAGATTAGATTAAGAAATTATAGTGTAGTAAGAAGATTAACTGGAGGAAAAGGGCTGAATAGCTTGGTTTACGTGGAAGACCAATAAAATTCCAGACAAGGAATTTTCACCATCTACGTTGGGCCACCAGCCCCTGCTTGAATATCTAAGGGTGCCTCGCCTTAAGCTCCCTTTCGTGCAGGTCTTAACAGCCAGGCAAGTAAGTAGACCTGACGAGCCTCCGCGCCCCTGGTGGAGATTCAGCCTGAAGTTAAAGTAAAAAGCAGAGAGAAGGAAAGGGAGAGAAGAAGAAAGAGAGAAAAAGACACGGGGGGAGCCTGAGTCCCAAGAAACCAGGCCGAGAGACTAGTTCGAGAAACTGGTCCGAGAAACTGGCCCCATCCTTTATTGTTCATAAAGCCTTTTATACTTTTGATAAAACATGGAGTTCAATGGGTAACACAAAATTATGTAGCGTTCGCACCCCAGACTCTTTCTGTACATTATTTTGTATACAAAAGGTCTCTGGTGATTTACATTATCTTCTGGCCAAGAGGCTTGTTAAACACTTTTTGGCTCTCTTCCTTAATGAATGTTAATTTTGTTTCCTCTGAAGTGTTTTTCTTTAATCTGCATTTCCTTAAAGCATTAAAGTTACATCTCTATAGAACAAAGGTGCAGTGGGTTATAACAAAGAAGGTACTTAACTCAAAGATCTAATGTTGCTAATACCAGGTCTACTACTTGTTTTTTTAATATACCAACTCTATCTAAAAATAAAGGATATGAAAATTTAGCAGCAAGCATTGACCCAAAAAATGAAACTTTTAATCAGTCCTATTATAAAGATTTTGACTCCTCGGATGCCCCTACATTCCTAGGATGCTTTAAGCTTCCTGTGCCTCCTGGGGAAAGGAGGCCTCAAACAATCACATGCCCAGCTGTACGAGTCCTGCAGGCAGGCTAGAAAGCATTCAGAGGGGTTTTTGGATTGAAACACTCTTTCAAATGCAGAAGACTAAAGCCCTGAATTGACTTTTTCCAGAAAATGTCAGAAGAGTGGAAAAGCAGAGAAAAAAGCCGGCAGATTTTTGTTGGGGTATGTGCATAGGAACTTCCAGAGGGGTCCCTGAAGTCTGAACACACCATGCCTATGTCAGCTTTCTTCCTCATGACGTTATCACGGGCGGGAGTCCTCATACTGGCTCCCAGCATCAGTCCAATTCAGAGGAACCTGTTTTCCCTGCACTGCCTCGTCTTTCACGCTGAGGATCAACTCACACCACGGTGGCACGAGGGAAAGCCCTGTGAGAAAGCCTCGTGGGAAAGCCTCCAGGGAAAGCCACAGATCCCTTGATCCACACGACGGGAAGCGTGACCCTGCTGCTACAGCTCGGGAGGAAAGCACACGTGCGTGCCCTCACTTGAGAGGAGGATTGACTCTCCAGGTGAGACTCCAGAAGAACCCCAATATCCATGTCAGCACTGCTGAGGAAACCTCAGGTTCCGGCCCCGAATCCACACAAGTTGTTCGGCCCGGGCATCAACAGGAGAGTTATCAAGAGAAGCCCCCCAGCATCTGGCATGGGGACTGGACTTTGATGAAGTCACCAGAGCGGGTCCCTGAGGTCCCCGTCGTAAGTCGGGAGCACCTGCCGCAACTCGAGAAAATCCAGGAGGTTCTCCCCTCCAGGCGAGATGAGGCCCATTTCCAATGAGGTGTCTCGAGGCTAATTACATCTAATCTCTGGAACTTCCAAAGGGTCCTTCACACCCTTGCTGCAACTCAAGAAGTTCCCCGACATTCCCATCTCCACTCGAGAGGAAACACGAGGGTCCTGCCCACATCCAGAGTAGCCCCGTTTCATCCTCCTAGCTAGAGATGAGGGATCCTTTCCCTGCTTGGTCGGGAAAGAACTTCCGGCATTCCCGTCGCATCTCAGGTGGAGGCGCTCTCCACAGGAAGGGAGAGAGGAACTCCATGGTCGTGCCACCATTCCAAGCGTCCCCAGATGTCTCAGTCCATTCCAGAGGATCTTGTTTTTACAGAGTGCTTAAACTTTCATGCCGAGGATCGCCTCACACCACGGTGGCACGGGGGACAGCCCTGTGGGAAAGCCTCGTGGGAAATCCTCTAGGAAAAGCCTAGAGGAAAAGCCACAGATCCATTGATCCACGCGACGGGAAGCATGACACTGCTGCTACAGCTCGGGAGGAAAGAGCATGCACATGCCCCCACTCGAGACGAGGACTGATTCCCCTTGGGAGACTTCAGAAGTATCCCAAAAACATGTCAGCACTGGAGAGGAATACTCAGGTTCTGGCCCCCACTCCACCGAAGGTCTTGGGCCCCGGCATCTACCGGTGAGGAATCCCGAGAGGCCCTCTAGCAACTCGCATGGGGACTGGTCTTCCTAAGGCCAACAGAACGGGTCCCTGAGGTCCCCGTCGTAAGTCGAGAGCACCTGCCACAACTCGAGAAAATGAAGGAGATTCTCCCCTTCAGGCGAGATGAGGCCCATTTCCACTGAGACGTCTCGAGGCTAATCACACCTAACCTCTGGAACTTCCAAAGGGTCCTTCACACCCTTGTTGCAACTCAAGAAGATCCAGAAGAGACCCGTCGCCACTACATAGGAATCACCAGGGTACCACCCAAATCCAGAGGAGCCCCAATTCCCCCTCCTAGCTCAATGTGAGGGATGCTTTCCCTGATTGGCCGGGAAAGAATTCCTGTCGTACCTGTCGCATCTCAAGAGGAGGCACGCTCCACAAGAAAGGTGAGAGGAACTCCAGGGTCGTTCCACCATTCCAAGAGTTCCCCAGATGACTCAGTCCTTTCCAGAGGAACTTGTTTACCCTGCACTGCCTCGACGTTCACGCGGAGGACCGACTCACACGATGGTGGCACGTGGGACAGCCCTGTGGGAAAGCCTCGTGGGAAAGCCACGTGGGAAAGCCTCGAGGGAAAACAAGAAACCCTTTGATCAACCCAACGGGAAAATTGACTCTGCTCCTAATGCTCTGGAGAAAAGCGCACGTGCATGCCCCCATTGGAGACGAAGATGACTCCCCTGTGGAGACTCCAGTAGTACCCCAAGATCCATTTCAGCACTGGAGAGGAAACCTCAGGTTCGGGCACCGATTCCAAAAAAGGTCTTAGGCCCCGTCATCGACCGGAGAGGAATCCCGAGAGGCCCCTTAGCAACTCGCAAGTCGACTGGCATTACCTGAGCGGACCAGAGCGGGTTACATAAGTCCCGGTCGTAACTGGAGAGCACCTGCTGAAACTCGAGAAAACCCAGGAGGTTCTCCCCTGCAGTCGAGATGAGGCCCATTTCCGCTGAGACGTCTCGAGTCTAATCACACCTAACCTCTGGAACTTCCAAAGGGTCCTTCACACCCTTGCTGCAACTCAAGAAGATCCCCTACATACCTCTCTCCACTCGAGAGGAAGAACGAGAGTCCCGCCCACATACAGAGGAGCCCCGTTTCCGCCTCCTAGCTCGAGAGGAGGGATCCTTTCCCTGCATGGTCAGGAAAGATCTCCCGGCATTCCTGTCTCATCTCAAGAGGAGGCGCTCTCCACAGGAAAGGCGAGAGGAACTCCAGGGTCGTGCCACCATTCCCAGAGTCCCCCACATGTCTCAGTCCATTCCAGGGAAACCTGTATTCCCTGCACTGCCTCGACTTTCAAGGCGAGGATCGACTCACACCACGGTGGCATGTGGGACAGCCCTGTGGGAAAGCCTCGTGGGAAAGCCTCATGGGAAAGCCTCAAGGGAAAGCCAAAGATCACTTGATCCACGCGAAGGGAAGCGCGACACTGCTGCTACAGTTCGGGAGGAAAGCGCACGTGCATCCCCCCCTCGAGACGAGGACTGACTGCCCTGGGGAGACTCCAGAAGTACCCCAAGATCCATGTCAGCACTAGGGAGGAATCCTCAGGTTCCGGCACCGACTACACACAAGATCTTAGGCCCCGGCATCACCGGGAGAGGAATCCCGAGAGGCCCCCGAGCAACTCGCTTGGGGATTGTCCTTTCCTGAGGCCAACAGAGCGGGTCCCTGAGGTCCCGTCGTAAGTCGAGAGCACCTGCCGCAACTCGAGAAAATCCAGGAGGTTCTCCCCTTCAGGCTAGATGAGGCCCATTTCTGCTGAGGCGTCTGGAGGCTAATCACACCTAACCTCTGGAACTTCCAAAGGGTCCTTCACACCCTTGCTGCAACTCAAGAAGTCCCCCAATATTCCCGTCTCTACTCGAGAGCAAGCAAGAGAGTCCTGCCCACATCCAGAGGAGCCCCGTTTCCGCCTCCTAGCTAGAGAGGAGGGATCCTTTCCCTGCGTGGTCGGAAAGTATTCCCGGCGTTCTCGTCACATCTCAAGAGGAGGCACTCTCCACTGGAAGGCGAGAGGAACTCCCGGGCCTTGCCACCATTCCCAGAGTCCCGCAGATGTCTAAGTCCATTCCAGGGAAATCTGTTTTCCCTCGATTGCCGCGACTTTCAAGCCGAGGATCGACTCACACCACGGTGGCACGTGGGACAGCCCTGTGGGAAAGCCTCCTGGGAAAGCCTCGTGTGAGAGCCTCAAGGGAAAGGCACAGATCCCTTGATCCAGGCGAAGGGAAGCGTGACACTGCTGCTACAGCTCGGGAGGAAAGCGCACGTGCATGCCCCCACTCGAGACGAGGACTGACTCCCCTGGGGAGACTCCAGAAATACCCCAAGATCCATGTCAGCACTGGAGAGGAATCCGCAGGTTCCGGCACCGTCTCCACACAAGGTTTTAGGCCCCGGCATCGACGGGAGAAGAATCCCGAAAGGACCCCAAGCAACTCGCATGGGGACTGGCCTTTCCTGAGGCCACCAGAGTGGGTCCCTGAAGTCCCCGTCGTAAGTCGAGAGCACCTGCCGCAACTTGAGTACATCCAGGAGGTTCTCCCCTCCAGGCGAGATAAGGCCCATTTCCGCTGAGGCGTCTCGAGGCTAATCACACCTAACCTTTGGAACTTCCAAAGGACCCTTCACACCCTTGCTGCAACTCAAGAAGTTCCCCGACATACCCGTCTCCACTCGAGAGGAAGCACCAGAGATCCGCCCACATCCATAGGAGCCCCGTTTCCGCCTCCTATCTCGAGAGGAGGGATCCTTTCCCTGCGTGTTCGGGAAAGAATTCCCGGCGTTCCTGTCGCATCTCAAGAGGAGGCACTCTCCACAGGAAAGGCGAGAGGAACTCCAGGGTCGTGCCACCATTCCCAGAGTCCCCCAGATGTCTCAGTCCATTCCAGGGAAACCTGTTTTCCCTGCACTGTTTCGACTTTCAAGCCGAGGATCGACTCACACCACGGTGGCACGTGGGACAGCCCTGTGGGAAAACTTCGTGGGAAAACCTCCTGTGAAAGCTTCAAGGGAAAGCCACAGATCCCTTGATCCACGCGAAGGGAAGCGTGACACTGCTGCTACACCTCGGGAGGAAAGCGCACGTGCATGCCCCCACTCGAGACAAGGTCTGACTCCCCTGGGGAGACTCCAGAAGTACCCCAAGATCCATGTGAGCACTGGAGAGGAATCCTCAGATTCCGGCACCGACTCCACACAAGGTCTTAGGCCCCGGCATCGACGGGAGAGGAATCCCGAGAGGCCCCCGAGCAACTCGCATGGGGACTGGCCTTTCCTGAGGCCACCAGAGCGGGTCCCTGAGGACCCCGACGTAAGTCGAGAGCACCTGTCGCAACTCGAGGAAGTACAGGAGGTTCTCCCCTCCAGGCGAGATGAGGCCCATTTCCGCTGAGGCGTCTTGAGGCTAATTACATCAAAGATCTGGAACTTCCAAAAGGTCCCTCACAGCCTTGCTGCAACTCAAGAAGTTCCCCGACATTCCCGTCTTCATTCGAGAGGAAGCACGAGAGTCCCGCCCACAACCAGAGGAGCCCCATTTCTGGCTCCTAGCTCGTGAGGAGGAATCCTTTCCCTGCGTGGGGGGGAAAGAAATCCCGGCGTTCCCGTCGCTACTCAAGAGGAGGCGCTCTCTACAGGAAAGGCGAGAGGAACTCCAGGGTCGTGCCACCATTCCCAGAGTCCCCCAGATGTCTCAGTCCATTCCAGGGAAACCTGTTTTCCCTGCACTGCCTCGACAATCAAGCCGAGGATCAACTAACACCACGGTGGCACGTGGGACAGCCCTGTGGGAAAGCTTCGTGGGAAAGCCTCCTGGGAAAGCCTCGAGGGAAAGCCACAGATCCCTTGATCCACGGGAACGGCAGCGCTACACTGCAGCTACTGCTCGGGAGGAGAGCGCACGTGCATGCCCCCACTCGAGACGAGGACTGACTCTCCTGGGGAGACTCCAAAAGTACCCCAACATCCATGTCAGCACTCGAGAGGAATCCTCAGGTTCCTGCACCGTGTCCAAACAAGATCTTAGGCCCCGGCATCGACGGGAGAGGAATCCTGAGCGGCCCCCGAGCAACTCGCATGGGGACTGGCCTTTCCTGAGGCTACAAGAGCGGGTCCCTGAGGTCCCCATCGTAAGTCGAGAGCACCTGCCGCAACTCAAGAAAATCCAGGAGGTTCTGCCCTCCAGGCGAGATGAGGCCCATTTCCGCTGAGGCATCTCGAGGCTAATCACACCTAACCTCTGGAACTTCCAAAGGGTCCTTCACACCCTTGCTGCAACTCAAGAAGTTCCCCGACATACCCGTCTCCTCTCGAGAGGAAGCACGAGAGTCCCGCCCACATCCAGAGGAGCATCGTTTCCGCCTCCTAGCTCGAGAGGAGGGATCCTTTCCCTGCGTGGTCGGGAAAGAATTCCCGGCGTTTCCGTCGCATCTCAAGAGGAGGCACTCTCCACAGGAATGGCAAGAGGAACTCCAGGGTCCTGCCACCATTCCCAGAGTCCCCCAGACATCTCAGTCCATTCCAGAGAAACCTGT
This sequence comes from Capra hircus, assembly GCF_001704415.2. NCBI lineage: Eukaryota > Metazoa > Chordata > Mammalia > Artiodactyla > Bovidae > Capra > Capra hircus. Next base: position 7,456 of record NW_017213453.1, on the reverse strand, counting down.
TTTCCCTGCACTGCCTCGACTTTCAAGCCGAGGATAGACTCAAACCACGGTGGCACGTGGGACAGCCCTGTGGGAAAGCCTCGTGGGAAAGCCTCGTGGGAAAGCCTCGTGGGAATGCCTCGAAGGAAAGCCACAGATCCCTTGATCCATGGGAAGGGAAGCGTGACACTGCTGCTACAGCTGGGAGGAAAGCACACGTGCATGCCCCCACTCGAGACGAGGACTGACTCCCCTGGGGAGACTCCAGAAGTACCCCAAGATCCATGTTAGCAATGGAGAGGAATCCTCAGTTTCGGGCACCGACTCCACACAAGGTCTTAGGCCCGGCATCGACGGGAGAGGAATCCCGAGAGGCCCCTGAGCAACTCGCATGGGGACTGGGCTTTCCTGAGGCCACCAGAGCGGGTCCCTGATGTCCCCGTCGTAAGTCGAGAGCACCTGGGGCAACTCGAGAAAATCCAGGAGGTTCTCCCCTCCAGGCGAGATGAGGCCCATTTGCCCTCAGGCCTCTCGAGGCTAATGACACCTATCTTCTGGAACTTCCAAAGGGTCCTTCACACCCTTGCTGCAACTCAAGAAGTTGCCTGACATACCCGTCTCCACTCGAGAGGAAGCACGATAGTCCCACCCACATCCAGAGGAGCCCCATGTCCGCCTCCTAGCTCGAGCGGAAGGATCCTTTCCCTGCGTGGTCGGGAAAGAATTCCCGGCGTTTCCGTAGCATCTCAAGAGGAGGCGCTCTCCACAGGAAAGGCGAGAGGAACTCCAGGGTCGTGCCACCATTCCCAGAGTCCCCCTGATGTCTCCGTCCGTTCCAGGGAAAACTGTTTTCCCTGCACTGCCTCCACTTTCAAGCCGAGGATCGACTCACACCACGGTGGCACGTGGGACAGCCCTGTGGGAAAGCCTCGAGGGAAAGCCACAAACCCATTGATCCACGCGAAGGGAAGTGAGACACTGCTGCTACAGCTCCGGAGGAAATCGCACGTGCATGCCCCCTCTCGAGACGAGGACTGACTCCCCTGGGGAGACTCCAGAAGAACCCCAAGATCCATGTCGGCACTGGGGAGGAATCCTCAGGTTCCGGCACTGAGTCCACACAAGGTCTTAGGCCCCGGCATCGACGGGAGAGGAATCCCGAGAGGCCCCCGAGCAACTCGCATGGGGATTGGCCTTTCCTGAGGCCACCAGAGCGGGTCCCTGAGGCCCTCGTCGTAAGTCGAGAGCACCTGCCGCAACTCGAGAAAATCCAGGAGGTTCTCCCCTCTAGGCTAGATGAGGCCAATTTCCTCTGAGGCAACTAGGCGGTAATCACACTTAAACCCTGGAACTTCCAAAGGGTCCTTCACACCCTTGCTGCAACTCAAGAAGTTCCTCGACATACCCGTCTCCACTCAAGAGGAACCCGAGCGTCCCGCACGTATCCAGAGTGGCCCCGTTTCCGCCTGCTAGCTCGAGAGGAGGTATCCTTTCCCTGCGTGGTGGGGAAAGAATTCCGGCGTTCCCGTCTCATCTCAAGAGGAGGCGCTCTCCACAGGAAAGGCGAGAGGAACTCCAGGATCAGGTCCCATTCCCAGAGTCCCCCAGATGTCTCAGTCCATTCCAGGGAAACCTGTTTTCCCTGCACTGCCTCGACTTTCAAGCCGAGGATCGACTCACACCGCGATGGCACGTTGGACAGCCCTGTGGGAAAGCCACGTGGGAAAGCCTCGTGGGAAAGCCTCGAGCGAAAGCCACAGATCCTTTGATCCACGCGAAAGGAAGCGTGACACTGCTGCTACAGCTCGGGAGGAAAGCGCACGTGCATGCCCCCACTCGAGACGAGGACTGACTCCCCTGGGGAGACTCCAGTAGTACCCCAAGATCCATGTCAGCACTGGAGAGGAATCCTCAGGTTCCGGCACCGACTCCACACAAGGTCTTAGGACCCGGCATCGACGGCACAGGAATCCCGAGAGGCCCCCAAGCATCTCGCATGGGGACTGGCCTTTCCTGAGGCCACCACAGCGGGTCCCTGAGGTCCCCGTCGTAAGTCGAGAGCACCTGAGGCAACTCGAGAAAATCCAGGAGGTTCTCCCCTCCAGGCGAGATGAGGCCCATTTCCGCTGAGGCGTCTCGAGGCTAATCACATCTAACATCTGGAACTTCCAAAGGGTCCTTCACACCCTTGCTGCAACTCAAGAAGTTCCCAGACATACCCGTCTCCACTAGAGAGGAAGCACGAGAGTTCCGCCCACATCCAAAGGAGCCCCGTTTCCACCTCCTAGCTCGAGAGGAGGGATCCTTTCCCAGCGTGGTCGGGAAAGAATTACCGGCGTTTCCGTTGCATCTCAACAGGAGGCGCTCTCCACAGGATAGGCGAGAGGACTCCAGGGTCGTGCCACCATTCCCAGAGTACCCTGGATGTCTCAGTCCATTCCAGGGAAAACTGTTTTCCGTGCACTGCCTCGACTTTCAAGCCGAGGATCGACTCACACCACGGTGGCACGTGGGACCGCCCTGTGGGAAAGCCTCGTGCGAAAGCCTCGAGGGAAAGCCACAGATCCCTTGATCCACGCGTAGGGAAGCATGACACTGCTGCTACGGCTCGGGAGGAAAGCGCACGTGCATGCCCCCACTCGAAACGGGGACTGACTCCCCTGGGGAGACTGCAGAAGTACCCCAAGATCCATGTCAGCAGGGAGAGGAACACTCAGGTTCCGGCACCGACTCCACACAAGGGCTTAGGCCCCAGCATCCAAGTGAGAGGAATCCCGAGAGGCCCCCGAGCAACTCGCATGTGCACTGGGTTTTCCTGAGGCCACCAGAGCGGGTCCCTGAGGTCCCCGTTGTAAGTCGAGAGCACCTGCCGCAAATCGAGAAAATCCAGGAGGTTCTCCCCTCCAGGCGAGATGAGGCCCATTTCCGCTGAGGCGTCTCCAGGATATTCACCTAACCTCTGGAACTTCCAAAGGGATCTTCACACCCTTTCTGCAGCTCAAGAAGTTCCCCGACATACTGTCTCCACTCGAGAGGAAGCACGAGAGTCCCGCCCACATCCAGAGGGGCCCCGTTTCCGCCTCCTAGCTCGAGAGGAGGGATCCTTTCCCTGCGTGGTCGGGATAGAATTCCCGGTGTTCCCGTCACATCTCAAGAGGAGGCGCGCTCCACAGGAATGGCGAGAGGAACTCCAGGGTCGTGCCACCATTCCCAGAGTCTCCTGGATGTCTCAGTCCATTCCAGGGAAACCTGTTTTCCCTGCACTGCCTAGACTTTCAAGCCAAGGATCGTCTCGCACCACGGTGACACGTGGGACAGCCCTGTGGGAAAGCCTCGTTGGAAAGCCTCATGGGAAAGCCTCGAGGGAAAGGCACAGATCCCTTGATCCACGCGAAGGGAAGAGTGACACTGCTGCTACAGCATGGGAGGAAAGCGCACGTGCATGCCCCCACTTGAGACGAGGACTGACTCCCCAGGGGAGACTCCAGAAGTACCCCAAGATCCATGTCAGCACTGGAGAGGAATCCTCAGGTTCCGGCACCCACTCCACACAAGATCTTAGGCCCCGGCATCGAAGGGAGAGGAATCCCGAGAGGACACTGAGCAACTCGCATGGGGACTGGCCTTTCCTGAGGCTACCGGAGGGGGTCCTTGCGGTCCCCGTCATAAGTTGAGAGCACCTCCCGCAACTCGAGAAAATCCAGGAGGTTCTCCCATCGAGGCGAGATGAGGCCCATTTTCGCTGAGGCGTCTCAAGGCTAATCACACCTAACCTTTAGAACTTAAAAGGGTCCTTCACACCCTTGCTGCAACTCAGAAGTTCCCCGACATACCGGTCTCCACTCGAGAGGAAGCTCGGGAGTCCCGCCCACATCCAGAGCAACACCGTTTCTGCCTCCTAGCTCGAGAGGAGGGATCCTTTCCCTGCGTGGTCGGGAAAGAATTCCCGGCATTTCCGTCGCATCTCAAGAGGAGGCTCTCTCAACAGGAAAGGCGAGAGGAACTCCAGGGTCGTGCCACCATTCCCAGAGTCCCCCAGATGTCTCCGTCCATTCCAGGGAAACCTGTTTTTCCAGCACTGCGTCGACATTCAAGCTGAGGATCGACTCACACCACGGTGGCACGTGGGACCGCCCTGTGGGAAAGCGTCGTGGGAAAGCCTCGGGGGAAAGCCTCGTGGGAAAGCCTCGTGGGAAAGCCTCGAGGGAAAGCCACAGATCCCCTGATCCACGCGAATGGAAGCGCGACACCGCTGCTACAGCTCGAGAGGAAAGCGCACGTGCATGCCCACACTCGATACGAGGACTGACTCCCCTGGGGAGACTCCAGAAGTACCCCAAGATCCATGTCAGCACTGGTGAGTAATCCTCAGGTTCCGGCACTGACTCCACACAAGGTCTTAGGCCCCGGCATCGACGGGAGAGGAATCCCGAGAGGCCCCCGAGCAACTGGCATGGGGACTGGCCTTTCCTGAGGCCACCAGAGCGGGTCCCTGAGGTCCCCGTCGTAAGTCGAGAGCACCTGCCGCAACTCGAGAACATCCAGGAGGTCTCCCCTGCAGGCGAGATGAGGCCCATTTCCGCTGAGGCGTTTCCAGGCTAATCACACCTAACCTCTGGAACTTCCAAAGGGTCCTTCACACCCTTGCTGCAACTCAAGAAGTTCCCCGACATACCCGTCTCCACTCGAGAGGAAGCACGAGAGTCCCCCCCACATCCAGAGGAGCCCCGTTTCCGTCTCCTAGCTCGAGAGGAGGGATCCTTTCCCTGCGTGGTCGGGAAAGAATTCCAGGTGTTCTCGTCGCATCTCAAGAGCAGGCGATCTCCACAGGAAAGGCGAGAGGAACTCCAGGGTCGTGCTACCATTCCCAAAGTCCCCCAAATGTCTGCGTCCATTCCAGGGAAACCAGTTTTCCCTGCACTGCCTTGACTTTCAAGACGAGGATCGACTCACACCACGGTGGCACGTAGGACAGCCCTGTGGGAAAGCCTCGTGGGAAAGCCTCGTGGGAAAGCCTCTTGGGAAAGCCTCGAGGGAAAGCCACAGATCCCTTGATCCACGCGAAGGGAAGCGCGACACTGCTGCTACAGCTCGGGAGGAAAGCGCACGTGCATCCCCCCCTCGAGACGAGGACTGACTCCCCTGGGGAGACTCCAGAAGTACCCCAAGATCCATGTCAGCACTGGAGAGGAATTTCCACTGTGGCGTCTCGAGGCTAATCACATCTATCATCTGGAACTTCCCAAGGGTCCTTCACACCCTTGCTGCAACTCAAGAAGTTCCCCGACATACCCGTCTCCACTCGAGAGGAAGCACGAGAGTTCCGCCAACATCCAGAGGAGCCCTGTTTCCGCCTCCTAGTTCGAGAGGAGGAATCCTTTCCCTGCCTGGTGGGGAAAGATTCCCGGCGTTCCCGTCCCATCTCAAGAGGAGGCGCTCTCCACAGGAAAGGCGAGAGGAACTCCAGGGTCGTGCCACCATTCCCAGAGTCCCCCACATGTCTCAGTCCATTCCAGGGAAACCTGTATTCCCTGCACTGCCTCGACTTTCAAGGCGAGGATCGACTCACACCACGGTGGCATGTGGGACAGCCTGTGGGAAAGCCTCGTGGGAAAGCCTCATGGGAAAGCCTCAAGGGAAAGCCAAAGATCACTTGATCCACGCGAAGGGAAGCGCGACACTGCTGCTACAGTTCGGGAGGAAAGCGCACGTGCATCCCCCCCTCGAGACGAGGACTGACTCCCCTGGGGAGACTCCAGAAGTACCCAAGATCCATGTCAGCACTGGGGAGGAATCCTCAGGTTCCGGCACCGACTACACACAAGATCTTAGGCCCCGGCATCACCGGGAGAGGAATCCCGAGAGGCCCCCGAGCAACTCGCTTGGGGATTGTCCTTTCCTGAGGCAACAGAGCGGGTCCCTGAGGTCCCGTCGTAAGTCGAGAGCACCTGCCGCAACTCGAGAAAATCCAGGAGGTTCTCCCCTTCAGGCTAGATGAGGCCCATTTCTGCTGAGGCGTCTGGAGGCTAATCACACCTAACCTCTGGAACTTCCAAAGGGTCCTTCACACCCTTGCTGCAACTCAAGAAGTCCCCCAATATTCCCGTCTCTACTCGAGAGCAAGCAAGAGAGTCCTGCCCACATCCAGAGGAGCCCCGTTTCCGCCTCCTAGCTAGAGAGGAGGGATCCTTTCCCTGCGTGGTCGGAAAGTATTCCCGGCGTTCTCGTCACATCTCAAGAGGAGGCACTTTCCACTGGAAGGCGAGAGGAACTCCCGGGCCTTGCCACCATTCCCAGAGTCCCGCAGATGTCTAAGTCCATTCCAGGGAAATCTGTTTTCCCTCGATTGCCGCGACTTTCAAGCCGAGGATCGACTCACACCCACGGTGGCACGTGGGACAGGCCCTGTGGGAAAGCCTCCTGGGAAAGCCTCGTGTGAGAGCCTCAAGGGAAAGGCACAGATCCCTTGATCCAGGCGAAGGGAAGCGTGACACTGCTGCTACAGCTCGGGAGGAAAGCGCACGTGCATGCCCCCACTCGAGACGAGGACTGACTCCCCTGGGGAGACTCCAGAAATACCCCAAGATCCATGTCAGCACTGGAGAGGAATCCGCAGGTTCCGGCACCGTCTCCACACAAGGTTTTAGGCCCCGCATCGACGGGAGAAGAATCCCGAAAGGACCCAAGCAACTCGCATGGGGACTGGCCTTTCCTGAGGCCACCAGAGTGGGTCCCTGAAGTCCCCGTCGTAAGTCGAGAGCACCTGCCGCAACTTGAGTACATCCAGGAGGTTCTCCCCTCCAGGCGAGATAAGGCCCATTTCCGCTGAGGCGTCTCGAGGCTAATCACACCTAACCTTTGGAACTTCCAAGGACCCTTCACACCCTTGCTGCCAACTCAAGAAGTTCCCCGACATACCCGTCTCGCCACTCGAGAGGAAGCACCAGAGAATCCGCCCAGCATCCATTGGAGCCCTGTTTCCGCCTCCTAGTCTCGAGAGGAGGAGATCCTTTCCCTGCGTGTTGCGGGAAAGAATTCCCGGCGTTCCTGTCGCATCTCAAGAGGAGGCACTCTCCACACAGGAAGGCGAGAGGAACTCCAGGGTCGTGCCACCATTCCCAGAGAGTCCCCCAGTGTCTCAGTCCATTTCAGGGAAACCTGTTTTCCCTGCACTGCCTCGAATTTCTAGCCGAGGATCGACTCACAGACCACGATGGCACGTGGGACAGCCCTGTGCGGACAACGCCTCGTGGGAAAGCCTCGAGGGAAAGCCACAGATCCCTGATCCACGCGAAGGGAAGCGTTGCCACTGCTGCTACAGCTCGGAGGAAAGTGCACGTTCATGCCCCCACACAAGACGACGACTAACTCCCCTGGGGAGACTCCAGAAGTACCCCAAGATCCATGTCAGCACTGGAGAGGAAACCTCAGGTTCCCCGCACGCACTCCACACAGCGCGTCTATATGGCCCCGCATG
>NW_017213452.1:0-15608 GCF_001704415.2 Capra hircus | reverse complement strand
CCGCTCTGGTTGCGGCCTCAGAATAGGCCAGTCCCATGCGAGTGCAAGTTACCGGGTCGATGTTCAGCTGTCTCTCTACCGTCTGATGCCGAGGGCCTAAGACCTTGTGTGCGAGTCGCGGCCGGGAACCTGTTAGGCATTGCCTCTCCAGTGGCTGACTTGATACTGGATCTTGGTACTTCTGGAGTCTCCCCAGGGAGTCAGTCTTCGTCTTGTGTGGGGACATGCACGTGCGCTTTCCTCTTGAGCTGTAGCAGCAGTGTCACGCTTCCCTTCGCGGGGATCAAGGGATCTGTGTCTTTCCCTCGAGGCTTTCCACCAGGCTTTCCCACGAGGCTTTCCCACAGGGCTGTCCCACGTGCCACCATTGTGTGAGTCGATCCTCGGCTTGAAAGTCGAGGCAGTGCAGGGAAAAAAGTTTTTCCTGGAATGGACTGAGACATCTGGGGGACTCTTGGAATGGTGGCCGACCCTGGAGTTCCTCTCGCCTTTCCTGTGGAGAGCACCGCCTCTTGGAAATGCGACGGCAACGCCGGGGATTCTTTCCCGAACACAGTGAAAGGATCCCTCCTCTCGAGATAGGATGTGGAAACGGGGCTCCTCTGGATGTGGGCAGGAACTCTCGTGCTTCCTCTCGGAGTGGAGACGGGGTATGTCGGGGAACTTCTTGAGTTGCAGCAAGGGTGTGAAAGACCCTTTCGAAGTTCCAGAGTTTAGGTGTGATTAGCCTCGAGATGCCTCAGAGGAAATGGGCCTCATTTAGCCAGGAGGGGAGAACCTCCTGGATTTTCTCGAGTTGCAGCAGGTGCTCTCGACTTACGACGGGGACCTCAGGGACCCGCTCTGGTGGCCTCAGGAAAGGCTGTCCCCATGCGAGTTGCTCGGGGACCTCACGGGATTCCTCTCCGTCTATGCGGGGCCTAAGATCTTGTGTGGAGTCGGTGCCGGAACCTGAGCATTCCTCTCCAGTGCTGACATGGATCTTCGGGTACTTCTGCAGTCTCCCCAGTGGAGTCAGTGCTCGTCTCCAGCGGGGGCGTGCACGTGCCCTTTCCTCCCGATCTGAAGCGCGGTGTCGCGCTTCCCTTCGCGTGGATCAAGGGATCTGTGGCTTTCCCTCGAGGCTTTACCATGAGGCTTTCCTACGAGGCTTTCCCACGAGGCTTTCCCACAGGGCTGTTCCACGTGCCACCGTGGTGTGAGTCGATCCTCGGCTTAAAAGTCGAGGCAGTGCAGGGAAAACAGGTTTCCCTGGAATGGACTGAGACATCTGGGGGACTCTGGGAATGTGGCACGACCCTGGAGTTCCTCTCGCCTTTCCTGTGGAGAGCGCCTCCACTTGAGATGCGACGGGAACGCCGGGAATTCTTTCCCGAACACGCAGGGAAAGGATCCCTCCTCTCAGGCTAGGAGGCAGAAACGGGGCTCCTCTGGATGTGGGCGGGACTCTCGTGCTTCCGCTCAAGTGGAGACGGGTATGTCGGGGAACTTCTTGAGTTGCAGCAAGGGTGTGAAGGACCCTTTGGAAGTTCCAGATGTTAGAATTGATTAGCCTCGAGACGCCTCAGCGGAAATGGGCCTCATCTCGCCTGGAGCGAGAATCTCCTGTATTTTCTAGAGTTGCGGCAGGTGCTCTCAACTTACGACGGGGACCTCAGGGACACGCTCTAGTGGCCTCAGAAAAGGCCAGTCCCCATGCGAGTTGCTCGGGGGCCTCTCGGGATTCCTCTCCCGTCGATGCCCGGGCCTAAGATCTTGTGTGGAGTCGGTGCCGGAACCTGAGGATTCCTCTCCAGTGCTGACATGGATCTTGGGGTACTTCTGGAGTCTCCCCAGGGGAGTCAGTCCTCGTCTCGAGTGGGGGCATGCACATGCGCTTTCCTCCCGAGCTGTAGCAGCAGTGTCACGCTTCCCTTCGCGTGGATCAAGGGATCTATGGCTTTCCAAGGAGGCTTTCCCACGAGGTTTTCCCACGAGGCTTTACCACAATGCTTTTCCACGTGCCACCGTGGTGTGAGTCGATCCTCGTCTTGAAATCGAGGCAGTGCTGGGAAAACAGGTTTTCCTGGAATGGACTGAGACAGCTGGGGGACTCTGGGAATGGTGGCACGACCCTGGAGTTCCTCTCGTCTTTCCTGTGGAGAGCGAGTCCTCTTGAGATGCGACGGAAATGCCGGGAATTTTTTCCCGACCACGCAGGGAAAGGATCCCTCCTCTCGATCTGGGAGGCGGAAACAGGGCTTCTCTGGATGTGGGCGGGACTCTCGTGATTCCTTTCGAGTGGAGACGGGTATGTCGGGGAACTTCTTGAGTTGCAGTAAGGGTGTGAAGGACCCTTTGGAAGTTCCAGAGGTTAGGTGTGATTAGCCTCGAGACGCCTCAGTCGGAAATGGGCCTCATCTCGCCTGGATGGGAGAACCTCCTGGATTTTCTCGAGTTGCGGCAGGTGCTCTCGAGTTACGACGGAGACCTCAGGGACCCGCTCTGGTGACCTCAGGAAAGGCCAGTCCCCATGCGAGGTACTAGGGGGCCTCTCAGTTTTCCTCTCCCGTCGAGGCCGGGGCCTAAGACCTTGTGTGGAGTCGGGACCGGACCTGAGGATTCCTCTCCAGTGCCTACATGGATCTTGACGTACTTCTGGAGTCTCCCAAGCTTGCGTCAGTCCTCGGCTCGAGTGGGGTCATGCACGTGCGCTTTCCTCCCGAGAGGTAGCAGCAGTGTCACGCTTCCCTTCTCGTGGATCAAGGAATCTGTGGCTCTCCCTGGAGTCTTTCCCATGAGGCTTTCCCACAGGCTATTCCACTTGCCACCATGGTGTGAGTCGATCCTCGGCGTGAAAGTCGAACCAGTGCAGGGAAAACAGGAACCTCCTTCCCCACAGTAGGGGATACACTGTCCCCTTGGGCGGGTATCTCCAGGGCACTCGCGCTGGGGGGTTGCCCGCGGAGGTGCGGGCCTCAGGCTCCACGTGAGAAAAGCCCCAAATGGCATTAGCTGCCAGTCCAGACGCTGGCCCCTCAGGTCTCTGGCCGGAGCCTTGGGCTCCAGGCAACTCAAAGCCCTCGGGGGTGGCACTCTGGGACTGCTGTAGGGAAAGGATGCCAAGAGCCCACGGAGGAGTTGGGGAGGGGGCATGGGGGAAACGGAGGCGAAGACAGCGAGGGATCTAGGTGGAGGCGCTGGAGAGAGCATCTGGTGTCCCGGAATGCCTCGGAGGAGCCAGCGGGGGACAGTCGAGGACCAGGGACCTGTGGAATGTGAAAAGGAGGGAAATCTCAGAGCAAGGCAGGCTGGGAAAGGGGGCGTTGGTGGCCAATTCAAAGGGACCTAGGGGCGTTTCCTGGGCGGTGAGTTCCCTTGGCACTGCTGAGGGCCCCTGATTGATCCACTCGGGGTTGAACCCACCCCCCGCTGCGAGGGAGGGCCACAAACCAAAGCCCCCGAACTACCCGCCCACCCCAACGGGGATCTTGGCGGTCCAGGGCTCAGCCGTGCCCGGGAAAAGCCCACTCGCTCCACGGGACTCCGTCCAGGGTCTCTGCTTGGAAAGAGGCCAGGGGCGGCCCCCTCCATCTACCCACCAAACCCTATTGACGTCAGTGGTGGCGGAGACGCCTCCCGTTCTCCAGAGTCCTAGAGCTGCTGGGTCCCCGCCCACTCGGCCAGCAGTCTGCAGCGTGCCCGTGTGCCTCTCCCACCATGGCTTGGTTCGGCTCCTCCAGCACCTCAAGCGGTACGTTTGCCCTCGGTCCCTGTGGTCGGATCACATCTCAGGGGATTTGTGGGTGGCCTGGGCAAGGGCTCTCGGCCAATGTGTTGACCCCCCTCCCACCCGAGAACGGCTGGGACCCATCGGCCAGGCCCCGGTTTCCGAGGCGTCAGGTGTGCCCAAATTCGGAGGGCGTGGCATCGTTCGTTCATCTTGCTCCTTTGGCACACACATGGCTTCTCCGTTCTCTTTTCTGGGAAGACAGTGTTGTTTCAGGGGGCGTGCTGCGGGGGCGGGGGCCGGGGTTGCGGGGTGGTGGGAGCGGGTGCTGTGCTGGGATGAGGCCCTTTATCCTCACATCTTCATGTGGGAATGGGAGTCGGGGAGCTCTGTGGCCTTGCTGCCTTCAGTGGCTTCCTCTGCACAGGGGCCTAGTGGCTTCTGCCTTTTGTCAGGCGTTACGGGGTTTGGGCGTCGCTTTGGTGGCCTTGGCCTTTGCCTTGGCCTGGGCCTTGGCCTTGCCCTTGGCGTTGCCGTTGCCCTTGCCTTGGTCTTGGGCTTGACCTTGCCCTGCCCTTGAACTTGAACTTGAACTTGACCTTGACCTTGAACTTGAACTTGAACTTTGGGCTTGACCTTGACCTTGAACTTGAACTTGACCTTGACCTTGAACTTGAACTTCAACTTCAACTTGAACTTGACCTTGAACTTGAACTTGAACTTGACTTTGAACTTGAACTTGAACTTGACTTTGAACTTGAACTTGAACTTGACCTTGAACTTGAACTTAAATCTTGACCTTGACATTGAACTTGAACTTGACCTTGACCTTGAACTTGAACTTGACCTTGAACTTCAACTTGAACTTGTCCTTGACCTTGAACTTCAACTTAAACTTGAACTTGACCTTGACCTTGAACTTCACTTTGAACTTGACCTTGACCTTGACCTTAACCCTGAACTTGACCTTGACCTTGAACTTGAAGTTGACCTTGAACTTGAACTTCAACTTGATCTTGAGCTTGAACTTGAACTTGACCTTGAACTTGAACTTGACCTTGAAGTTGAACTTGACCTTGACCTTGACCAACAACGGGAGACCTCGAGATTTGCTCAGAGCACCGGAGGTCCAGAAGCAGGGCCCTGTATCTCCCCTTCCCTTTGTGATCTTTGCAAAGACATTCCTAGCTGATAGCGGGAGTGCCCCTGAAGAAGCAAGCAGTGGGAGTGTGTTTGACACGACTGTGTGCCTTCCTGGCCTCAGCTCCACAAGGGGCCTTTCCTCTCGAAGTAGGCCCCATGTCCCCTTGGGGAGGGTGTCATGCCTCTTTTCTCCTCACTGCCAAAGGGTGGAGCCAAGCTTGCTCTGTCAGAGGTACAAACAGCAATTGATTGGATTTTCAAGCTCTTGCTAGGCTGCACCCTTTCAGGGCCCACTTTACTGAAACAGGTGCTCTGTGGCCCCTGGTTGGGTATGCAGGTTCACAAACAGGGTGAGATCCTGTCCAAGCCAAGAATTTTCCTGAAAGACCTAGGCTCACTAGAGCTCTCCTCCAGAGCAAAGGGGATAGAGGAGATGTATGGAGGAGTCTTTGCCTTTCCCTGTGAGTGTGGGGCTACTCCCTACGGCCCCAAGCTCAGGGATAACTGCCTCTAAGAAAGGAATGGCAAGAAGCGCTATTCTTGGAGGTTGGGACAGGGGAGTTCGCAGCATGTGGGGAAAGAAAGACTTCTTCGGGGAAGAAGAGGCCACCACCGGGGTGTGTTTGCAAGCCTCTATTTGGAAGGAACAGGTTTGCTTATACATCTCAAGACCTCCAGATCTGCTCAGAGGACTGAAGTTCCAGAGACAGGGCCATGTATCTCCCCTTCCCTTTGAGATCCTTGCAAAGACATTCCTAGCAGATCGTGGGAGTGCCCATGAAGAAGCAAGCAGCGGGAGTGTGCTTGACATCACTGGCTGCCTACCTGGGCTCAGCTCCTCAAGGGGCCTTTCTCTCCTGGTAGGCCCTATGTCCCCTTTGGGAGAGGGTGGTGCCCTCTTCCCTCCACACTGCCAAAGGGTGGAGGTGGAGCAAACTCGTTCTCTCCGAGGTAAAAAAAAAAAAAAAAAACAAATTGGATGGATTTTTAAGCTCTTGCTATGCTGCACCCCTCCAGGACCCACTCGAGCAAAACAGGTGCCTGTGGCCCCTAGGTCGGGTATGCAGGTTCACACACTGGGTGGGATCCCGTCAAAGCCAAGAATTTTCCTGACAGACCTAGGCTCACTAGAGCTCTCCTCCAGAGGAAAGGGGACAGAAAAGACGTGTGTGTGGAGGTGGCTCTGCCTTTCCAGGTCCCAATCTCAGGGATAACTGCCCCTAAGAAAGGAACTGCTGCTGCTGCTGCTGCTAAGTTGCTTCAGTCGTGTTCGACTCTGTGCGACGCCATAGACGGTAGCCCACTAGGCTCCCCCGTCCCTGGGATTCTCCAGGCAAGAACAGTAAGTGGGTTGCCATTGCCTTCTCCAATGCATGAAAGTGAAAATGAAAGTGCAGTCGCTCAGTCGCGTCCGACCCTCAGCGACCCCACGGACTGCAGCCTACCAGGCTTCTCCGTCCATAGGATTTTCTGAAAGGAACTGCAAGAAGCGCTTTTCCAGGAGGCTGGGAAAGGGAGTTCGCAGGATGTGGGGAAAGAGAGCCTCCTTCGGGGAAGAATAGGCGGCCACTTGTTTTGTGTTGCAAACCTCTATTTGGAAGGAACAGGTTAGCTTATACAAAGGGAGACCTCCAGATCTGCTCAGAGGACCAAAGTTGCAGAGGCAGGTCGGTGTATTTTCCCTTCACTTTGCGATCCTTGCAAAGACATTCCTTGCTGATAGATGATTCAGCAAGGGCCTTTGAGACTGTTGTTTTCTTTCCTAGGTTCAAAGATTCCTTCAGTTCCTAATATAGATATCCTAGAAATTATCTGACATCCGTGAAAATCTGATATGTCCTGGTCAAAATGCTGTCAGTTATAATTCCAGTTATCATATTAAAGCATTTCAAGTCGCAGCAGTGACCAGATTACATTGTCAATTTCTATTTAATCAGGTTTTAACCATGTCCTCTATGGTTTCACACTGATGCCTTTGCAGAAATACTGCTACTTCAAGATATATGGAATATACTTTTTTTAAGCTTACCGATAATTTGTTTGTTTGTTTGTTTGTCTTCTGGTAAGCTGGTACCAGATGGAATTTAGTCTCCTCTCTAGGTTAAGAGAACAAAGTTTTCTTAGAATGCAATTTTTGATAACAGACTATGGATTTCTTTACCTTTCATTGATTTATAATTGTTTTCATCATCTGTTTTTTTACTTCGGTAAAGTAAATAAGCCTTATTTAAGATTTTGGTACATGTAGGATGGACTAAGCTTTCCCCACTCTTGCAAGTTCCCTTAACCCTTCAGATTCTTCTCGTGGGACCAAGATCTCACTTTCCTCCAGAGGGACAATCCAAGCTTTTTATTAGTTGATCTGCCCCTGACATCAGAGTCCATTTGAGCACGAGTTGGCCTATAATTTAGGCATGAAACTATGACTACATAAAGAAAAGGTGACTTTATGATTCAGGGATGGCCATGATATGCCTTGCACTTCAGAGAAAATGGGTTAAAATGATTTTTTTTTCTTCAAAACTGCACAGCCAGTTCTTTCAGCATATGCAATTGAAAACATCTAGTCATTAGGTCAGTTTTCATTCCAATCCCAAAGAAAGGCAATGACAAAGAATATTCAAGCTGCTGCACAATTGCACTCATCTCACACACTAGTAAAGTAATGCTCAAAATTCTCCAAGTTCACATGAACTGTGAACTTCCAAATGTTCAAGAGGGATTTAAAACATGCAGAGAAACCAGAGATCAAACTGCCAACATCCACTGGATCATTGAAAAGCAAGAGAGTTCCAGAAAAAAAGACATCTATTTCTGCTTTATTGACTATGCCAAAGCCTTTGACTGTGTGGATCACAATAAACTGGGAAAAATTCTGAAAGAGATGGGAATACCAGACCACCTGACCTGTCTCTTTGAGAAACCTGTATGCAGGTCAGGAAGAAACAGTTCGAACTGGACATGGAACAACAGACTGGTTCTAACTAGGAAAAGGAATATGTCAAGGCTCTATATTGTCACCCTGCTTATTTAACTTATATGCAAACTACATCATGAGAAACACTGGGCTGGAGGAAGCACATGCTGGAATCCAGATTGCTGGGAGAAATATCAATAATCTCAGATATGCAGATGACACCACCCTTATGGCAGAAAGTGAAGAAGAACTAAAGAGTCTCCAGATGAAAGTGAAAGAGGAGAGTGAAAAAGTTAGCTTAAAGCTCAGCATTCAGAAAACTAAAATCATTGCATCAAGTCTCATCACTTCATGGCAAATAGATGGGAAAACAGAGGTCAGGAGTTCCAGAGGTCAAGTGTGATTAGCCTCGAGACACCTCAGTGGAAACGGGCCTCATCTCGCCTGCAGGGGAGAACCTCCTGGATTTTACCGAGTTGCGGCAGGTGCTCTTGACTTACGACGGGGACCTCATGGACCCACTCTGGTGACCTTCAGGAAAGGCCAGTCCCCATGCGAGTTGCTAGAGGGTCTGTCGCTGTTCCTCTCCCGTCGATGCCAGGGCCTAAGACCTTGTGTGGAGTCGGGGCCGGAACCTGAGGATTCCTCTCCAGGGCTG
Organism: Capra hircus; assembly: GCF_001704415.2. Classification (NCBI taxonomy): domain Eukaryota; kingdom Metazoa; phylum Chordata; class Mammalia; order Artiodactyla; family Bovidae; genus Capra; species Capra hircus. The sequence continues at coordinate 7,181 of NW_017213452.1, read as the reverse complement.
ACATGCATTTTGGGGGTATTTCTGGATTCTCCCCAGGGGAGTCAGTTCTCGTGTCGAGTAGGGGCATGCACGTGCGCTTTCCTCCCTTGCTGTAGCAGCAGTGTCACGCTTCCCGTCGCGTGGGATGAAGGGATCTGTGGCTTTCCCTCGAGGCTGTCCCACGAGGCTTTCCCACAGGGCTGTCCACGTGTCACCGTGGTGTGAGTCGATCCTCGGCATGAAAGTCGAGGCAGTGCTGGGGAAAACAGGTTTCCCTGGAATGGACTGAGACATCTGGGGGACTCGTTGAATGGTGGCACGACCCTGGAGTTCCTCTCGCCTTTCCTATGGAGAGCGCCTCCACTTGAGATGCGTCGGGAACGCCGGGAATTTTTTCCCGACCACGCAGGGAAAGGATCCCTCCTCTCGAGCTAGGAGGCAGAAACGGGGCCCCTCTGGATGAGGGCGGGGCACTCGTGCTTCCTCTCGAGTGGAGACGGGTATGTCGGGGGAACTTCTTGAGTTGCAGCAAGGTTGTGAAAGACCCCTTGGAAGTTCCAGAGGTTAGATGTGATTAGCCTCGAGACGCCTCAGCGGAAATGGGCCTCGTCTCGCCTGGAGGGGAGAACCTCCTGGATTTTCTCGAGTTGCGGCAGGTGCTCTCGACTTACGACGGGGACCTCAGGACCAGACTGGTGGCTTCAGAAAGGCCAGTCCCCATGTGCGTTGCTCGGGGGCCTCTTGGGATTTACTCTCCTGTCGATGCCGGTGCCTAAGACCTTGTGTGGAGTCCGGTGACGGAACCTGAGGATTCCTCTCCAGTGCTGACATGGATCTTTGGGGTACTTCTGGAGTCTCCCAGGGGAGTCAGTCCTCGTCTCGAGTGGGGGCATGCACGTGCGCTTTCCTCCCGAGCTGTAGCAGCAGTGTCACGCTTCCCTTTGCGTGGATCATGCGATCTGTGGCTTTCCCTCGAGGCTTTCCCATGAGGCTTTCCCACGAGGCTTTCCCACAGGGCTGTCCCACGTGCCACCGTGGTGTGAGTCAATCCTCGGCTTGAAAGTCGAGGCAGTGCAAGGAAAACAGGTTTCCCTCGAATGGCTGAGACATCTGGGGACTCTGGGAAAGGTGGCACGACCCTGGAGTTCCTCTCGCCCTCCTGTGGAGAGCGCCTCTTCTTTGAAATGCGACGGGAACGCCGGGAATTCTTTCCCGTCCACGCAGGGAAAGGATTCCTCCTCTCGAGCTAGGAGGCGGAACGGGGCTCCTCTGGATGTGGGCAGAACTCTCGTGCCTTTCCTCTCGAGTGGACACGGGTATGTCGGGGAATTTCCTGAGTTGCAGCAAGGGTGTGAAGGACCCTTTGGAAGTTCCAGAGGTTAGGTGTGATTAGCCTCGAGACGCCTCAGCGGAAATGGGCCTCATGTCGCCTGGAGGGGAGAACCTCCTGGATTTTCTCCAGTTGCGGCAGGTGTTCTCGACTTACGACGGGAACCTCAGGGACCCGCTCTGGTGGGCCTTAGGAAAGGCCAGTCCCCATGCGAGTTGCTCGGGGGCCTCTTGGGATTCCTCTCCCTTCGATGCCAGGGCCTAAAGACCTTGTGTGGAGTCGGTACGAAACCTGAGGATTCGTCTCCAGTGCTGACATGGATCTTGGGGTACTTCTGCAGTCTCCCCAGGGGAGTCAGTCCTTGTCTCGAGTGGGGGCATGCACGTGCGCTTTCCTCCCGAGCTGTAGCAGCAGTTTCGCGCTTCCCCTGGCGTGGATCAAGGGATCTGTGGCTTTCCCTCGAGGCTTTCCCTTGAGGTTTTCCCACGAGGCTTTCCCACGAGGCTTTCCCACAGGGCTGTCTCACGTGCCACCGTGGTGTGAGTCAATCCTCCTCTTGAAAGTCGAGGCAGTGCAGGGAAAACAGGTTTCCCTGGAATGGACTGAGATATCTGGGGGTCTCTGGGAATGGTGGCATGAACCTGGAAATCCTCTCGCCTTTCATGTGGGAGAGCGCCTCCGCTTGAGATGCGACGGGAACGCAGGGAATTCTATCCCGACCTCGCAGGGAAAGGATCCCTCCTCTCGAGCTAGGAGGCGGAAACGGGGCTCCTCAGGATGTGGGGGGAACTTTCGTGCTTCCTCTCGAGTGGAGACTGGTATGTCGGGGAACTTCTTGAGTTGCAGCAGGGTGTGAAGGACCTTCTGGAGTCTCTCCAGGGGAGTCAGTCCTCGTCTCGAGTGGGGGCACGCACGTGCGCTTTCCTCCCGAGCTGTAGCAGCAGTGGCGCTCTTCCCTTCGCGTGGATCAAGGGATCTGTGGCTTTCAATTGAGGCTTTCCCACGAGCCTTTCCCAGGAGGCTTTCTCACAGGGCTCTCCCACCTGCCACCGTGGTAATGAGTCGATCCTCGGCTGGAAAGTCGAGGCAGTGCACGGAAAACAGGTTTCCCTGGAATGGACTGAGACATCTGGGGGACTCTGGGAATGGTGGCACGACCCTGGAGTTCCTCTCGCCTTTCCTGTGGAGAGCGCCTCCTCTTGAGATGCGACGGGAACGCGGGAATTCTTTCCCGACCACGCAGGGAAAGGATCCCTCCTCTCGAGCTAGAAGCCGGAAACGGGGCTACTCTGGATGTGGGCAGGAACTCTCGCTGCTTCCACTAGAGTGGAGACGGGTATTGTCGGGGAACTTCTTGATTTGCAGCAAGGGTGTGGATGACTCTTTGGAAGTTCTAAAAGGTTAGGTGTGATTAGCCTCGAGACGCCTCAGCGGAAATGGGCCTCATTTCGCCTAGACGGGGGAACCTTCTGGATTTTCTCGAGTTGCAGCAGGTGCTCTCGACTTATGTCGGGACTCAGGGACCTGCTCTGGTGGCCTCAGGAAAGGCAGTCCCAAGCAAGTTGCTCGGGGGCCTCTAGAGATTCCTCTCCCAGTCGATGCCGGGGCCTAAGACCCTGTGTGGAGTCGGTGCCGGAACCTGAGGATTGCTCTCCAGGGCTTGATATCGATATTGGGGTACTTCTGGAGTCTCCCCAGGGGAGTCAGTCCTCGTCTCGAGTGGGGGCATGCACCTGCTCTTTCCTCCCGAGCTGTAGCAGCAGTGTCACGCTTCCCGTCGCGTGGATCATGGGATCAGCGACTTTCCCTCGAGGCTTTCCCATGAGGCTTTCCCAAGAGGCTTACCCACAGGGCTGTTCCACGTGCCACCCGTGGTGTGAGTCGATCCTCGGTTTGAAGTCGAGGCAGTGCAGGGAAAACAGCTTACCCTGGCATGGACTGAGACATTTGCGGGACACTGGAATGGTCGCACTACCCTGGAGTTCCTCTCGCCTTTCCTGTGGGAGTGCCTCCCCTTTAGATGCGACGGGAACGCCGGGAATTCTTTCCCGATCACGCAGGGAAAGGATCCCTCCTCTCCAGCTATGAGGCGGAATCGGGGCTCCTCTGGATGTGAGCGGGACTCTGGTGCTTCCTCTCGAGTGGAGACGGGTATGTCGGGGAACTTCTTGAGTTGCAGCAAGGGTGTGGAAGGACCCTTTGGAAGTTCCAGGTGTTAGAGCTGTTTAGCCTCCGAGACGCCTCAGCGGAAATGGGCCTCATCTCGCCTGGAGGGGAGAACCTCCTGGATTTTGTCGAGTTTCGGCAGGTGCCTCTCGACCTACGACGGGGACCTCAGGGACCCGCTCTGCTGGCCTCAGAAAAGGCCAGTCCCCATCCGAGTTGCTCGCGGGCCTCTCGGGATTCCTCTCCCGTCAGATGCGGGGCCTAAGATCTTTTGTGGAGTGGGTGCCGGAACCTGAGGATTCCTCTCCAGTGCTGATATGGATCTTGGGTACTTCTGGAGTCTCCCCAGGGGAGTCAGTCCTCGTGTCGAGTGGGGGCATGCACGTGCGCTTTCCTCCCGAGCTGTAGCAGCAGTGACGCGCTTCCCTTCGCGTGGATCAAGGGATCCTGTGGCTTTCCCTCGAGGCTTTCCCACTAGGCTTTCCCACAGGGCTGTCCCACGTGCCACCGTGGTGTGAGTCGATCCTCGGCTTGAAAGTCGAGGCAGTGCAGGGAAAACAGGTTTCCCTGGAATGGACTGAGACATCTGGGCGACTCGGAATGGTGGCACGACCCTGGAGTCCTCTGCCTTTCCTGTGGAGAGCACCTCCTTTTGAGATGCGACGGAAACGCCTGGAATTCTTTCCCGACCACGCAGGGAAGGAACCCTCCTCTCGAGCTAGGAGGGGGAAACGGGGTTCCTCTGGATGTGGGCGGGACTCTCGTGCTTCCTCTCGAGTGGAGACGAGTATGTCGGGGAACTTCTTGATTTGCAGCAAGGGTGTGAAGGACCCTTTGGAAGTTCCAGGTGTTAGATGTGTTTAGCCTCGAGACACCTCAGCGGAAATGGGCCTCATCTCGCCTGGAGGGGAGAACCTCCTGGATTTTCTCGATTTATGGCAGGTGCTCTCGACTTACGATGGGGACCTCAGGGACCCGCTCTTGGTGGCCTCAGGAAAGGCCAGTCCCCATGCGAGTTGCTCGGGGGCCTCTCGGGATTCCTCTCCCGTCGATGCTGGGGCCTAAGACCTTGTGTGGGAGTCGGTGCCGGAACTTGAGCATTCCTCTCCAGTGCTGACATGGATTTTGGGGTACTTCTGGAGTCTCTCCAGTGGAGTCAGTCCTCGTTTGAGTGGGGGGCATGCACATGCGCTTTCCTCCCGAGCTGTAGCAGCGGTGTTACGCTTCCTTCGCGTGGATCAAGGGATCTGTGGCTTTCCCTCGAGGCTTTCCCACGAGGCTTTCACACGAGTCGTTCCCACGAGGCTTTCCCAAAGGGCTGTCCTACATGCCACTGTGGTGTGAGTCGATCCTCGGCGTGAAAGTCGAACCAGTGCAGGGAAAACAGGAACCTCCTTCCCCACAGTAGGTGGTACACTGTCCCTTGGGTGGGTATCTCCAGGGCACTCGCCGCTGGTGGTTTGCCGCGGAGGTGCGGGCCTCAGGCTCCATGTGAGAAAAGCCCCAAATGGCATTAGCTGCCAGTCCAGACGCTGGCACCTCAGGTCTCTGGCCGGAGCCTTGGGCTCCAGGCAACTCAAAGCCCTCGGTGTTGGCACTCTGTGACTGCTGTAGTGAAAGGACGCCAAGAGCCCACGGAGGAGTTGGGGAGGGGGCATGGGGGAAACGGAGGCGAGGACAGCGAGGGATCTAGGTGGAGGCGCTGGAGAGAGCGTCTGGTGTCCCGGAATGCCTCGGAGGAGCCAGCGGGGGACAGTCGAGGCCCAGGGACCTGTGGAATGTGAAAAGGCGGGAAATCCCAGAGCAAGGCAGGCTGGGAAAGGGGGCATTGGTGGCCAATTCAAAGGGACCTTGGGCGTTTCCTGGGCGGTAAGCTCCCTTGGCACTGCTGAGGGCCCCTGATTGATCCACCCGGGGTTGATCCCACCCCCCGCTGCGAGGGAGGGCCACAAACCAAAGCCCGCGAACTGCCCGCCCACCCAACGGGGATCGTGGCGGTCCAGGGCACAGCTGTGCCCGGGAAAAGCCCACTCGCTCCACGGGACTCCGTCCAGGGTCTCTGCTTGGAACGAGGCCAGGGGCAGCCCCTCCATCTACCCACCCAAACCCTATTGACGTCAATGGTGGCGGAGACGCCTCCCGTTCTCCAGAGTCCTAAGCTGCTGGGTCCCCGCCCACTCGGCCAGCAGTCTGCAGCGTGCCCGTGTGCCTCTCCCACCATGGCTTCGTCAGACTCCTCCAGCACCTCAAGCGGTACGTTTGCCCTCGGTCCCTGTGGTCGGATCACATCTCAGGGGATTTGCGGGTGGCCTGGGCAAGGGCTCTCGGCCAATGTGTTGACCCCCCTCCCACCCGAGAACGGCGGGACCCATCGGCCAGGCCCGGGGTTCCGAGGCGTCAGGTGTGCCCAAAGTTGGAGGGCGTGGCATCGTTCGTTCATCTTGCTCCTTTGGCACACACATGGCTTCTCCGTTCTCTTTTCTGGGAAGGCAGTGTTGTTTCAGGGTGCGTCCTGCAGGGGGGCGGGGGCCGGGGTTGCGGGGTGGTGGGAGCGGGTGCTGTGCTGGGATGAGGCCCTTTATCCTCACATCTTCCTGTGGGAATGGGAGTCGGGAGCTCTGTGGCCTTGCTGCCTTCACTGGCTTCCTCTGCACAGGGGCCTAGTGGCTTCTGCCTTTTGTCAGGCGTTACGGAGTTTGGGCTTCGCTTTGGTGGCCTTGGCCTTTGCCTTGGCCTGGGCCTTGGCCTTGCCCTTGGCGGTGCCCTTGCCTTGCCTTGGTCTTGGGCTTGGCCTTGCCCTGCCCTTGAACTTGAACTTGACCTTGACCTTGAACTTGACCTTGACCTTGACTTTGAACTTGAAATTGGCCTTGACCTTGACCTTGAACTTGACTTGACTTGACCTTCACTTGAACTTGAACTTCAACTTGAACTTGAACTTGAACTTGAACTTGAACTTGACTTGAACTTGAACTTGAACTTGACTTGTTGACTTGAACTTGAACTTGAAACTTAACTTGAACTTGACTTGACCTTGACTTGAACTTGAACTTGAACTTTTGAACTTGAACTTGAACTTGAACTTGAACTTCAACTTGAACTTGAACTTGAACTTGACCTTGAACTTGAACTTTGACCTTGAACTTTTGAATTTGACCTTGACTTGAACTTCAACTTGATCTTGAACTTGACCTTGACCTTGAACTTGACCTTGACCTTGACCAACAACGGGAGACCTCGAGATTTGCTCAGAGCATCGGAGGTCCTGAAGCAGGGCCCTGTATCTCCCCTTCCCTTTGTGATCATTGCAAAGACATTCCTAGCTGATAGCGGGTGTGCCCCTGAAGAAGCAAGCAGTGGGAGTGTGTTTGACACGACTGTGTGCCTTCCTGGCCTCATCTCCACAAGGGGCCTTTCCTCTCGAATAGGCCCCATGTCCCCTTGGGGAGGGTGTCATGCCTCTTTTCTCCTCACTGCCAAAGGGTGGAGCCAAGCTCGCTCTGTCAGAGGTACAAAAACAGCAATTGAATGGATTTTCAAGCTCTTGCTAGGCTGCACCCTTTCAGGGCCCACTTTACTGAAACAGGTGCTCTGTGGCCCCTGGTTGGATATGCAGGTTCACAAACAGGGAGAGATCCTGTCCAAGCCAAGAATTTTCCTGAAAGACCTAGGCTCACTAGAGCTCTCCTCCAGAGCAAAGGGGATA
>NW_017213451.1:0-15608 GCF_001704415.2 Capra hircus | reverse complement strand
TTGGGAGTCTACAGAACTACCACAATATCCATGTCAGCCCTGGAGAGGAATCCTCAGGTTCCGGAACCGACTCCACACAAGGCCTTAGGCCCCGGAATCGACGGGAGTGGAATCCCGAGAGGCCCCGGGCAACTTGCTTGGCGACTGGCCTTTCCTGATGCCACCAGAGCGAGTCAATGAGGTCCCCATCGTACGTCGAGAGCACCTGCCTCATCTCGAGAAAATCCAGGAGGTTCTCCCCTCCAGGCGAGATGAGGCCCATTTTACGCTGAGGCGTCTCCAGGTTAATCACACCTAACCTCTGGAACTTCCAAAGGGTCCTTCACACCCTTGCTGCAACTCAAGAAGTTCCCCGACATACCCGTCTCCACTCGAGAGGAAGCACGAGAGTCCTCGCCCACATCCAGAGGAGCCCCGTTTACCGCCTCTTAGCTCGAGAGGAGGGATCCTTCCCCTGCGTGGTTGGGAAAGAATTGCCTGGCATTCCCGTCGCATCTCAAGAGGAGGCGGCTCTCCTCAGGAAAGGCGAGAGGAACTGCCAGGGTCGTGCCACCATTCCCAGAGTTCCCCAAATGACTCAGTCCATTCCAGGGAAACCTGTTTTCCCTGCACTTCCTCGACTTTCAAGCCGAGGATCGACTCACACCACAGGTGTCACGTGGCACAGCCCTGTGGGAAAGCCTCGTGGGAAAGCCTCGACTGGAAAGCCACAGATCCCTTGATCCACGGGAAGGGAAGTGCGACACTGCTGCTACAGCTCGGGAGGAAAGCGCACGTGCATGCCCCCACTCGAGACGAGGACTGACTCCCCTGGGGAGACTCCAGAAGTACCCCAAGGTCCATGTCAGCACTGGAGAGGAATCCTCAGGTTCCGGCACCGACTCCACACAAGGTCTTAAGCCCGGGCATCGAAGGGAGAGGAATCCCGAGAGGCCCCCGAGCAACTCGCATGGGGACTGGCCTTTCCTGAGGCCACCAGAGCGGGTCCCTGATGTCCCCGTCGTAAGTCAAGAGCACCTGCCGTAAGTCGAGACAATTCAGGACGTTCTCCCCTCCAGGCGAGATGAGGCCCTTTTCCCCTGAGGGGTCTCGAGTCTATTCACACTGAACATCTGGAACTTCCAAAGGGTCCTTCACACCCTTGATGTAACTCAAGAAGTTCCCCACATACACGTCTCCATTCGAGAGGAAGCTCGAGAGTCCCGCCCACATCCAGAGGAGCCCCGTTTCCGCCTCCTAGCTCGAGAGGAGGGATCCTTTCCCTGCGTGGTGGGGAAAGAATTCCTCGTGTTCCTGTCGCATCTCAAGAGGAGGCGCTCTTCTCAGGAAAGGCGAGAGGAACTCCAGGGTCGTGCCACCATTCCAAGAGTCCCCCAGATGTCTCAGTCCATTCCAGGGAATCCTGTTTTCTTACACTGCCTCGACTTTCAAGCCGAGGATCGACTCACACCACGGTGGCACGTGGGACAGCCCTGTGGGAAAGACTCGTGGGAAAAGCCTCGAGGGAAAGCCCCTGATCCCTTGATCCACACGAAGGGAAGCGTGACACTGCTGCTACAGCTCGGGAGGAAAGCGCACATGCATGACCCCACTGGAGACGAGGACTGACTCCCCTGGGGAGACTCCAGAAGTTCCCAAAGATCCATGTCAGCACTGGAGAGGAATCCTCAGGTTCCGGCACCGACCCCACACAAGGTCTTAGGCTCCGGCATGGACGGCAGAGGAATCCTGAGAGGCTCAGGAGCAACTCGCATGGGGACTTGCCTTTCCTGAGGCCACCAAAGCGGGTCTCTGAGGACACCATGGTAAGTCGAGAGCACCTGCCGCAACTCGAGAAAATCCAGGAGGTGGTCCCCTCCAGGCGAGATGAGGCCCATTTCCGCTGAGGCGTCTCGAGGCTAATCACAACTAACCTCTGGAACTTCCAAAGGGACCCTCCCAGCCTTGCTGAAATTCAAGAAGTTACCCGACATTCCCCTCTCCACACGAGAGGAAGCACGAGGGTCCCGCCCACATCCAGAGAAGCCCCGTTTCCGCCTCCTAGCTCGAGAGGAGGGATCCGTTCCCTGCGTGGTCGGGAAAGAATTCCCAGCGTTCCCGACGCATCTCAAGAGGAGGGGTTCTACACAGGAAAGGCGACAAGAACTCCAGGGTCTGTGCCACCATTCCCAGAATCCCCCATATGTCTCAGTCCATTCCAGGGAAGCCTGTTTTCCCTGCACTGCCTCGATTTTCAAGCCGAGGATCGACTCACACCACGGTGGCACGTGGAACAGCCCTGTGGGAAAGCCTCGTGGTGGGAAAGCCACAGATCCCTTGATCCACACGAAGGGACCGTGACACTGCTGCTACAGCTCGGGAGGAAAGCGCACGTGCATGCCTCCACTCGAGACGAGGACTGACTCCCCTGGGGAGACTCCAAAGTACCCCAAGATCCATGTCAGCAATGGAGAGGAAACCTCAGGTTCCAGAACCAACTCCACACAGGGTCTTAGGCCCCGGCATCAACGGGAGAGGAATCCCGAGAGGCCCGGAGCAACTCGCATGGGGACTGGCCTTTCCTGAGGCCACCAGAGCGGGTCCCTGAGGTCCCTATCGAAAGGCGAGAGCACCTGCCGCAACTCGTGAAAATCCAGGAGGTTCTCCCCTCCAGGCGAGATTAGGCCCATTTCCGCTGAGGCGTCTCGAGGCTAATCACACCTAACCTCTGGAACTTCCAAAGCGGCCTTCACACCCTTGCTTCAACTCAAGAAGTTCCCCGACATACCCGTCTCCACTCGAGAGGAATCACGAGAGTCCCGCCCACATGCAGAGGAGCCACGTTTCCGCCTAATAGATCGAGAGGAGGGATCCTTTCCCTGCGTGGTCGGGAAAGAATTCCCCGCGTTCCCGTCGCATCTCAAGAGGAGGCGCTCTCCACAGGAAAGGCGAGAGGAACTCCAGGGTCGTGCCACCATTCCCAGAGTCCCCCAGATGTCTCAGTCCATTCCAGGGAAACCTGTTTTCCCTGCACTGCCTCGACTTTCAAGCCGAGGATCGACTCACACCACGGTGGCTCGTGGGGCAGTCCTGTGGGAAAGCCTCGTGGGAAAGCCTCGAGGGAAAGCCACAGATCCCTTGATCTACTCGACGGGAAGCGTGACACTGCTGCTAGAGCTCGGGAGTGAAGCTCACGCGCACGCCCCCACTCGAGAACAGGACTGACTCCCCTGGGGAGTCTACAGAACTACCCCAATATCCATGTCAGCCCTGGAGAGGAATCCTCAGGTTCCGGAACCGACTCCACACAAGGCCTTAGGCCCCGGAATCGACGGGAGTGGAATCCCGAGAGGCCCCCGGGCAACTTGCTTGGCGACTGGCCTTTCCTGATGCCACCAGAGCGAGTCAATGAGGTCCCCATCGTACGTCGAGAGCACCTGCCTCATCTCGAGAAAATCCAGGAGGTTCTCCCCTCCAGGCGAGATGAGGCCCTATTACGCTGAGGCGGCTCCAGGTTAATCACACCTAACCTCTAGAACTTCCAAAGGGTCCTTCACACCCTTGCTGCAACTCAAGAAGTTCCCCGACATACCCGTCTCCACTCGAGAGGAAGCACGAGAGTCGCGCCCACATCCAGAGGAGCCCCGTTTACGCCTCTTAGCTCGAGAGGATGGATCCTTCCCTGCGTGGTTGGGAAAGAATTGCCTGCATTCCCGTCGCATCTCAAGAGGAGGCGGTCTCCTCAGGAAAGGCGAGAGGAACTCAAGGGTCGTGCCACCATTCCCAGAGTCCCCCAGATGTCTCAGTCCATTCCAGGGAAAACTGTTTTCCCTGCACTGCCTCGATTTCATGCCGAGGATCGACTCACAACACGGTGGCACGTGGGACAGCCCAGTGGGAAAGCCTCCTGGGAAAGCCTCATGGGATAGCCTCAAGGGAAAGACACTGATCCCTTGATCCACTCGACGGGAATCGTGACACTGCTGTTACAGCTCGGGAGGGAATCGAACTGCATGCCGCCACTCGAGACGAGGACTGACTCCCCTGGGGAGACACCAGAAGTACCCCAAGATCCATGTCAGCAGTGGAGAGGAATCCTCAGGTTGGGACACCGACTCCACTCAAAGTCTTAGGCCCCGGCATCGACGGTAGAGGAATCCCGAGCGGCCCCCAAACATCTCGAATGGGGACTGGCCTTTCCTCAGGCCACCAGAGCGGGTCCCTGAGGTCCCCGTCGTAAGTCGACAGCACCTGCCGCAACTCGAGAAAATCCAGGAGGTTCTCCCCTCCAGGCGAGATGAGGCCCTTTTCCGCTGAGGCGTCTCGAGGCTAATCACACCTAACCTCTGGAACTTCCAAAGGGTCCTTCACACCCTTGCTGAAACTCAAGAAGTTCCCCGGTATACCTGTCTCCACTCGAGAGGAAGCACGAGAGTCCCGCCCACATCCAGAGGAGCCCCGTTTCTGCCTCAGCTCGAGAGGATGCATCCTTTCCCTGCGTGGTCCGGAAAGAATTCCCGGAGTTCCCGTCCCATCTAAAGAGGAGGCGCTCTCCACAGGAAAGGCGAGAGGAACTCCAGGGTCGTGCCACCATTCCCAGAGTTCCCCAGATGTCTAAGTCCATTCAAGGGAAACCTGTTTTCCCTGCACTGTCTCGACTTTCAGCAGAGGATCAACTCACACCACGGTGGCACGTGGGACAGCCCTGTGGGAAAGCCTCGTGGGAAAGCCTCGAGGGAAAGCCTCAAGGGAAAGACACAGATCCCTTGATCCACTCGCCGGGAAGCGTGACCGTGCTGCTACACCTCGGAAGGAAAGCGCACGAGCATGCCCCCACTCGAGACGAGGACTGACTCCCCTGGGGAGACATCAGAAGTACCCCAAGATCCATGTCAGCACTGCAGAGAAATGCTCAAGTTCCGGCACCGACTTCACACAAGGTCTAGGCCCTGGCATCGATGGGGGAGGAATCCCCAGAGGCCCCCGAGGAACTCGCATGGGGACTGGCCTTTCCTGAGGCCACCAGACCGGGTCCCTGAGGTCCCCGTCGAAAGTCGAGAGCACCTGCCGCAACTCGATAAAATCCAGGAGGTTCTCCCCTGAGCCGAGATGAGGCCCATTTCCGCTGAGGCGTCTCGAGGCTAATCACGTCTAACTTCTGGAACTTCCAAAGGGTCCTTCACACCCTTGCGGCAACTCAATAAGTTCCCCGACATACCCGTCTCCGCTCGAGAGGAAGTCATGAGAGTCCTGCCCACATCCAGAGGAGCCCCGATTCCGCCTCAAAGCTCGAGAGGAGGGATCCTTTCCCTGCGTGTGCGGGAAAGAATTCCCGGCGTTCCCGTCACATATGAAGTGGAGGCACTCTCCACAGGAAAGGCGAGAGGAACTCCAGTGTCGTGCCACCATTCCCAGATTCCCCCAGATGATCTCAGTCCATTCCAGGGAAAACTGTTTTCCTTGCACTGCCTCGACTTTCAAGCCGAGGATCGACTCACACCACGGTGGCACGTGGGACAGCCCTGTGGGAAAGCCTCCTGGGAATGCCTCGTGGGAAAGCCTCGAGGGAAAGCCACTGATCCCTTGATCCACTCGAAGGGAAGCGTGATACTGCTGCTACAGCTAGGGAGGAAAGCGCACGTGCATGCCCCCACTCGAGACAAGACCTGACTCCCCTGGGGAGACTCCAAAGTATCCCAAGATCTATGTCAGCAATGGAGAGGAAACCTCAGGTTCCAGAACCAACTCCACACAAGGTCTTAGGCCCCGGCATCGATGGGAGAGGAATCCCGAGAGGCCCGCGTGCAACTCGCATGGGGACTGGCCTTTCCTGAGGCCACCAGAGCGGGTCCCTGAGGTCCCTATCGAAAGGCGAGAGCACCTGCCGCAACTCGAGAAAATCCAGGAGGATCTCCCCTCCAGGCGAGATGAGGCCCATTTCCGCTGAGGCGTCTGGAGGCTAATCACACCTAACCTCTGGAACTTCCAAAGGGTCCTTCACAACCTTGCTGCAACTCAAGAATTTCCCTGACATACCCGTCTCCACTCGAGAGGAAGCACGAGAGTCCCTCCCACATCCAGAGGAGCCCCGTTTCCGCCTCATAGCTTGAGAGGTGGGATCCTTTCCCTGCGTAGTGAGGAAAGAATTCCCGGCGTTCCCGTCGAATTTCAAGAGGAGGCACTCTCCACAGGAAAGGCGAGAGGAACCCCAGTGTCGTGCCACCATTTCCAGAGTCCCCCAGATGTCTCAGTCCATTCCAGGGAAACCTGTTTTCCCTGCACTGCCTCGACATTTCAAGCCAAGGTTCGACACACACCGCGGTGGCACGTGGGACAGCACTGTGGGAAAGCCTCGTGGGAAAGCCTCGTGGGAAAGCCTCGAGAAAAAGCCACAGATCCCTTGATCCACTCGTCGGGAAGCGTGACACTGCTGCTACAGCTCGGAAGGAAAGCGCACGTGCATGCCCCCTCTCGAGACGAGGACTGACTCCCCTGGGGAGACTCCAGAAGTACCCCAAGATCCATGTCAGCACTACAGAGGAATCCTCAGGTTCCGGCACTGAATCCACACAAGTTCTTAGGCCCCAGCATAGACTGGAGAGGAATCCCGAGAGGCCCCCGAGCAATTCGCGTGGGGACTGGCCTTTCCTGAGGCCACCAGAGCGGGTCCCTGAGGTCCCCGTCGAAAGTCGAGAGCACCTGCCGCAACTCGAGAAAATCCAGGCGGTTCTCCCCTCCTGGCAACATGAGGACCATTTCCACTGAGGCGTCTCGAGGCTAATCACACCTAACCTCTGGAACTTCCAAAGGGTCCTTTACACCCTTGCTGCAAATCCAGAATTTCCCCGACATAGCCGTCTCCACTCGAGAGGAAGCACGAGAGTCCCGCCCACATCCAGAGGAGCACTGTTTCCGCCTCCTAGCTCGAGAGGAGGGATCCTTTCCCTCCGTGGTCGGGAAAGAATTCCCGGCGTTCCCATCGCATCTCAAGAGGAGGAGCTCTCCACAGGAAAGTCGAGAGGAAGTCCAGGGTCCTGCCACCATTCCCAGATTCGCCAGATGTCTCAGTCCATTCCAGGGAAACCTGTTTTCCTTGCACTGCCGTTGACTTTCAAGCCATCGATCGACTCACACCACGGTGGCACGTGGGATAGCCCTGTGGGAAAGCCTCGTGGGAAAGCCACAGATCCCTTGATCCAGGCGAAGGGAAGCATGACACTGCTGCCACAGCTCCGGAGGTAAGCGCACGTGCATGCGCCCACTCAAACGAGGACTGACTCCCCTGGGGAGACTCCAGAAGTACCCCAAGATCCTTTTCAGCACTGCAGAGGAATCCTCAGGTTCCGGCACCGACTCCACACAAGGTCTTAGGCCCCGGCATCGATGGTAGAGGAATCCCGAGAGGCCCCCGAGCAACTCGCTTGTGGACTGGCCTTTCCTGAGGCCACCAGAGCGGGTCCCTGAGGTCCCCGTCGTAAGTCGAGAGCACCTGCCGCAACTCGAGAAAATGCAGGAGGTTCTCCCCTCCAGGCGAGATGAAGCCCATTTCCACTGAAGCGTCTGGAGGCTAATCACACCTAACCTCTGGAACTTCCAAAGGGTCCTTCACACCCTTGCTGCCACTCAAGAAGTTCCCCGACATACCCGTCTCCTCTCGATAGGAAGCACGAGGGTCCCGCCCACATGCCAGAGGAGCCCCTTTCCGCCTCGTAGCCCGAGATGTGGGATCCTTTCCCTGCTTCGTCGGGAAAGAATTCCCGGCCTTCCCGTCGCATCTCAAGTGGAGGCGCTCTCCACAGGAAATGCGAGAGGAACTCCAGAGTCGTGCCACCATTCCAAGAGTCCCCTAGATGTCTCAGTCCATTCCAGAGGAACCTGTTTTCCCTGCACTGCCTCGACTTTCACGCCGAGGTTCGACTCACACTTTGGCGGCATGTGGGACAGCCCTCTGGGATAGCCTCGTGGTAAAGCCTGGAGGAAAAGCCACAGATCACTTGATCCACGCGACCAGAAGCGTGACACTGCTGCTACAGCTCGGGAGGAAAGCGCACGTGCATGCCCCCATTCAAGACGAAGACTGACTTCCCTTGGGGGGCTCCAGAAGTACCCCAAGATCCATGTCAGCACTGTAGAGGAATCCTCAGGTTCCTGCCCCAACTCCTCACAAGGTCTTTTTTTTTCCTTTCCTTTTTACTCTTTTCTTTGCATTTATTTAAACACAGTTCTCAAAACTTTTGAGTGAAATTGGGCCTCCTTTGGTAAGCAAAGAACCTGAAAGTAATATTTAAAAAATGAACAGGCAAAGTCTTCAGATCATCCACAACACAGGTGTAGTGTTCCCTTCTTTTTTCTCAAAACTCTGAAGCACCCAGTTTTTCCATATATGTCTTAAAAGCTAGAAGAACAAGAGTACATATGTGGTGGAATATTATTTTCACTTGATGATTACTAATTGAAATACCATTATCCCCTTCTAACAGCTTTAAGAAATAGCCTTTTTAAGGCATACATTGTGCAACTCATCTTATTCCCTGCTATGTATAATACAGATTACATAAAGGCTGACAAAGTCACATTTATATAAGCATTAAGCATTTGCTGTATTGAAAGATCTTTAGTTTTTAACACTAGCAGTATAGAGTTACAGAGCGTAATTTTTATCACTTAACTGCAGGTATATTAAGTATGGTATGTTTCATGGACTCGAGGAAAACGGGCATTTTTTTCTTTAATTTACTACTGACAATCTAATCAGAACAGTTCTCCTAAGCATTGATATGTTAGAAAGAAAAGTAAAAACCAAACGTTATTGTTGCTTTTTGCCATTTGGTAGCATTTTACACACAGGCTTCAATCTTCAGAATACCCTGTATTCAGTAGAAAAACCATTTAAATGAAGTTCTGTACAATAGAAACTTCTCAGCAGTCAAAATTTTAGACTGTAAAAAAATACATGTAAAACATACTTTTCTGAAAACACTTAACTTTGAACAAAGCACCGAACTACACAAATGCAGAATGAAAACAGCATTTCAACTCCACCAAAAGTAGTCATCATAAAAGGTGTAAAAGTCACCTAACTTCACCAGGCACTGTTCACTTTTTAAACAGGAGACAATAAAAAATATTGTCCACAAACAATATCCCAACTCTAGGGCAGGTTTCAGAAAGTCTTCATCTACATGCTTTAATAGCGACGAGGTGAGTATGATCGAGATCTGGAACGTGATCTGTATCCTCCACGACTATAGTAGGGAGAAGGTGACCGTCTTCTGTATTTCTGATCCCTGTCTTGAGCAGCTCTCCATCCTCCTCCTCCTCCTCCTCCTCCTCTGTACGATCTGCTGTAATAGTCCCGATCATCATAGCCTCGATCATATCCTCTGTCATAGTAATCTCGACGGCGTGAGCTGCCATAGGTAGGTCTCCCCATGTAAATTCCTGCTGTTGGAGTATGTGGTCTTTTCGTTATGGAGAAGTCAACTCTGATCCTACATCCATCAAGCTCCATTCCATTGGCACGCTCTTTTGCTTCCTTGGCATCATCTACATTTTCAAAGTATACAAAGGCAAATCCTCTTGAACGTCTAGACTGCTGGTCATATACAATAGATACATCAGCAATTGGGCCATATTTAGAGAACATTTCTCTTAGATCTCTTTCTGTAGTATACAAGCTCAATCCAAATACTCCAAGACAACAGTTAGGATCAGGATTTGCCTGATTCCCAACATGACGCCAGCGAGTAGACATAGGAGAATGACTGTGGCTATGCCGTCTTCGATAATCTCTGCTGTAAGATCTGCTACGAGATCTTCTATGGGACCGGGACCGAGATCGTGACCTTGTATAATGCCTCCGAGAACTTCTTCTGGATCTAGACCTAGATTCCGATCTGAACCTGGACTTTGATCTGGAACGCCTGGAATCTTCCTTGGAGCGAGACCTTGCAGGGGTATGACTTGCAGATTTCCCAGATCCATGAGCACTTCCGCTTCTGGAAGCAGAACGGGATTCCCCCTCGCCGTAGTTCTCCTCGCCGCTGTCGCTCATGACTTTCACTGCTGTCGCCGCTCGATGTGCTTCAATCGAAGCTGCCAACCTCTCGCACCTTCAGTGTAGAGGCTCCGCCGCAGCCTCACACCACACACCGGTGCCCCAGGCACTGAGAACCGAAACGCTCCGCGCCGCCTCCGCTCGGGCTCTCCACACAAGGTCTTAGGCCCCGGCATCGACGTGAGAGGAATCCTGAGAGGCCCCCTAGCAACTCCCATGGGCACTGGCCTTTTCTGAGGCCACAGGAGCGGGTCCCTGAGGTCCCCATCCTAAGACGAGAGCACCTGCTCCAACTCAAGATAATCCAGGAGGTTCTCCCCTCCAGGCGAGATGAGGCCCATTTCCCCTGAGGCATCTCGAGGCTAATCACACCTAACCTCTGGAACTTCCAAAGGGTCTTTGACACCCCTGCTGCAAGTCAAGAAGATCACCGACATACCCGTCTCCACTCGAGATGAAGCACGAGGGTCCCGCCCACATCCAGAGGAGCCCCGTTTCCGCCTCGTATCTAGAGAGGAGGGATCCTTTCCCTGCGTGGTCGGGAAAGAATTCCTGGCATTCCCGTCGCATCTCAAGAGGAAGTGCTCTCCACAGGAAAGGCCAGAGGAACTCCAGGGTCGTGCCACCATTTCCAGAGTCCCCCAGATGTCTCAGTCCATTCCAGAGGAACCTGTTTTCCCTGCACTGCCACGACTTTCACGCCGAGGATCGTCTCACACCAAGGTGGCATGTGGGACAGCCCTGTGGGAAAGCCTCATGGGAAAGCCTAGAGGGAAAGCCACAGATCCCTTGATCCACGCGACGGGAAGCGTGACACTGCTGCTACCCCTCGGGAGGAAAGCGCACGTGCATGCCCCCACTCGAGACGAGGACTGACTCCCCTGGGGAGACTCCAGAAGTACCACAAGATCCATGTCAGCACTGGAGAGGAATCTTCAGGTTCCAGCCCCGACTTCACACAAGGTCTTAGGCCCCGGCATCGACAGGAGAGGAATCCTGAGAGGCCCCCTAGAAACTTGAATGGGGACTGGCCTTTCCTGAGGCCACCAGAGCTGGCCCCTGAGGTCCCCGTCGTAAGTCGAGAGCACCTGCCGCAACTCGAGAAAATCCAGGAGGTTCTCCCCTCCAGGCGAGATGAGGCCCATTTCCACTGAGGTGTCTCGAGGCTAATCACACCTAACCTCTGGAACTTCCAAAAGGTACTTTACACCCTTGCTGCAACTCAAGAAGTTCCCCGACATACCCGTCTCCACTCGAGAATAAGCAAGATGGTCCCCCCCACATCCACAGGAGGCGCGTTTCCGCCTCGTCGCTCGAGATGAGGGATCCTTTCCTTCTGGGGGCCAGCGTGAGGAATTCCGCCTATGGCAAAGGTCATGAGGAAGGAGGCTTGGCATGCGCAAAGGCGTGATCAAGCCTCAGGTAACCCCCTGTTCCCGAGCATCGAACCCCAAAACCAGAGTCTGTTTTATGCTCTCACCTACACTTCTGACTTTACGGGGGCTCTCCCCCATAACTGTTTCTCTCGGAGAAGAAGTAAACGTGCAGCTTCAAGGCAATAAATATTCTTGGGCATGACAAGAGTGTTTCAGCTTGCTGACTCCTCTGAAGGTTATCTAGCCCACCTTTATAGGTTTGTCCGGCCACATGTGATTGTTTACAGCCTCCCAACCTGAGAGGCATGAGATGTTTTAGACTTACTAAAGGCAAATTATTTTGGGGAGTTAGAAATTATTAGTATAGTTGGTTAGGAATTATATTGGTGAAGGGTTCTTCATTTGTTGTGTCAAAAATTGCTGCTAATTCCCTGCTCTGGGTGGGACAAGGATATTTTAGGTCAAACCTCTCTGCTGACAGACCAGCTTGTGTGACAGGATTATCCATACTGCTGCCACTAGGCGCAAGATTGTTTACTACCTCTCAACTGTAAACAGCACAGAGAGTTTTGGAGTATTTTGAGAGTCTTAATTAGCATAGGACTTTTTCTTCTTGTTGAGTCAATGATTGCCACCAGGCCTCCATATCCTTAGGCACTTGGGAATATATTAATCAATGTATTTGGAATATAGCAAAGGAAATATAGCAGTTTTTGATGTTAGCAATACTAGACTTTTTGAGTTAATGGATTTTCACTTTTGTAATAGATCACTGTACTTTGTTATATATCACTGTGTCCTTTCTATGTAAGAATGTAACTTTATCATATCTTAAGACTAAATAGATCTTAAGGGGAGAATTGATGAAAGGATTTTCATTTGTTAGGCTGATGTTTGCTGATAAATCTCCATGTTCCCTACCCTTATAATGAATATAACTAGTATATAGGAGAAATAAGTATTAACCTTTAAGCATATAGGAGAAATAAGAATTCACCTTTAAGACTAATCATGTTAACCTTGGGTTAAATAAATTCCTTTCTTGATTGTAACTCACTACACCCTCACCCTATAGGAATGTAACTTTATTTGGAGGGTGGTGCCTGGTTTAAGAAAAAACACCCTTGGAAGAAATAAGTTTATTTGGTTATCAGAAAGAAAGGATCATAAAATGTCAGCAGGTCTCATTCATGGCCAGAAGATGATGTAAGATCCCTAAGACCTTTTTTTTATACATTTATGTGAAGCACCTGATTTTGATAAAGGTCAGGATGCCGACACCTGCGTGACTCTGTATTCATCCCTATGTGTAACAAGAGGTATACAAGCAAAACCAAAAATAAAGAAATCAGATCAGTTTCCGGAAAGACTGATTCCCCCATGTCGCTTCTTTTTTGCTCCCGTTTTTCTGGCTGAATTCTCTACTGGAGGATGGATGCTATTCCACGTAATCCAAGTTATTCAGCCTCTTTTTCTCCAATAATCTTCCTACTACACTATCCATTTCTAATCTCTTTATATCTGGGATTAAATATGTATATTTCCAAAGACAATGACTACGTCCCCACCTTCGAATCACCCTGGATCCACCGGGGCTGGACCACGGCACTTTCCCTGCTTGGTCGGGAAAGAATTCCCGGCGTTCCCACCGCATCTCAAGAAGAGGCGCTCTCCACAGGAAAGGCGAGAGGAACTCCAGGGTCGTGCCACAATTCCAAGAGTCCCCCAGATGTCTCAGTCCATTCCAGAGGAACCTGTTTTCCCTGCACTGCCTTGATTTGCACGCCGAGGATCGACTGGCACCACGGTGGCACGTGGGACAGCGATGGAAGCCTGTGGGAAAGCCTCGAGCCCGTGGGAAATACCTCGAGGGAAAGACACAGATCTCTTGATCCACGCGACGGGCAGCGTGACACTGCTACTGCAGCTCGGGAGGTAAGCGTTCTTGCATGATCCCGCTGAGAAGAGGACTGACACCCCTGGGGAGACTCAAGAAGTACCCCAAGAACCATGTCAGACACGGGAGAGGAATCCTCAGGTACCGGCCTCGACTTCACACAAGGTCTTAGGCGCCCACCATCGACGGGAGAGGAATCCCGAGAGGCCCCGTAGCCACTCGGATGGGAACTGGCCTTTCCTGACGCCACCAGAGCGGGTCCCTGAGGTCCCAGCGTACGTTGAGAACACCTGCCACAATTCGAGAAAATCCAGGAGGTTCTCCCCTCCAGGCAAGATGAGGCCAATTTCCGCTGAGGCTCTCGAGGCTAATCACACCTAAACTCTGGAAATTCCAAAGGTTCCTTCACAACCTTGCTGAAACTCAAGAAGTTCCCCGACATACCGTCTCCACTCCAGAGGAAGCACGAGGGTCCTGCCCACATCCAGAGGAGCCCCGTTTCTGCCTCGGACCTCGAGATGACGGATCCTTTCCCTGCTTGGTCGGGAAAGAATTCCCGGCGTTCCCGTCCCATCTCAAGAGGAGGCGCTCTCCACAGGAAAGGCGAGCGGAACTCCAGGGTCGTACCACCATTCCAAGAGTCCCCCAGATGTCTCAGTCCATTCCAAGAGGAACCTGTTTTCCCTGCACTGCCTCGACTTTCAAGCCGAGGATCGACTCACACCATGGTGGCAGGTGGGACAGCCCTGTGGGAAAGACTCTTGGGAAAGCCTTGAAGGAAAGACTTGAGTGAAAGCTACAGATCCCTTGACCACGCGTTAGGAAGCGTGACACTGCTGCTACAGCTTCGGGAGGAAAGCGCACGTGCATGCCCACACTCGAGACGAGGACTGACTTCCCTGGGGAGACTCCAGAAGTACCCCAAGAACCATGTCAGCACTGGAGAGGAATCCTCAGGATCCGGCCTCGACTCCACACAAGGTCTTAGGCCCCGGCATCGACCCAAGAGGAATCCCGAGAGTCCCCCTGGCAACTTGCATGGGGACTGGCCTTTCCTGAGGCCACGAGACCGGGTCCCTGAGGTCCCCGTCGTAATTCGAGAGCACCTGCCGTAACTAGAGAAATCCAGGAGATTCTCCCCTACAGGCAAAATGAGGCCTATTTCCACTGACGCATCTAGAGGCTAAGCACACCTAACCTCTGGAACTTCCAATGGTTCCTTCACACACTTGCTGCAACTCAAGAGCTTTCCCGACATACCCGTCTACACTCAAAGGAAGCACGAGGGTCCCGCCCACATCCAGAGAAGCCCCGATCCCCCCTCGAGGCTCCAAAGGAGAGATCTTTTAACTGCTTGAATTTCCCGAGTCGAAGACCTTGTGTTGAGTTGGGACCGGAAACTGAGGATTCCTCTCCAGTGCTGACGTGGATTTTTGGGTACTTCTGGACTCTCCCCAGGGGAGTCAGTCCTCGTCTCGAGTGGGGAAATGCACGTGGGCTTTCCTCCCTAACGGTGGCAGCAGTGTCATGCTACCCGACGGGTGGATCAAGGGATGTGTGGCTTTCCCTGTAGGATTTCCCATGAGGCTTTCCCACGAGGCTAACACACAGGGCTGTCCCACGTGCCACCGTGGTGTGAGTCGATCCTCGGCGTGACAGTCAAGGCAGTGCAGGTAAAAGAGTTTCCTTTGGAATGGACTCAGTCCTCTGGGGGACTCTTGGAATGGTGGCACGACCCTGGAGTTCCTCTCGCCTTTCCTGTGGAGAGCGCTTCCTCTTGAGATGCGACGGGAATGCCGGAATTCTTTCCCGAACACGCAGGGAAAGGATCCCTCATCTCGAGCTACAAGGAGGAAAAGGGCCTCCTCTGGATGTGCAAGGGACGCTCGCGGTTCCTCTCGAGTGGACAAGGGTATGTCGGGGAACTTCTTGAGTTGCAGCAAGGGTGTGAAGGACCCTATGGAAGTTCCAAAGGTTAGATGTGATTAGGCCTCGAGTCCCTCAGCGGAAATGGGCTCATCTAGCCTGGAGGGGAGAATCTCCAGGATTTTCTCGAGTTGCAGTAGGTGCTCTCGATTTACGACGGGGACCACAGGGACCCTATCTGGTGGCCTCAGGAAAGGCCACTCTCCGTGCGAGTTGCTTATTGGCCTCTCGGATTCCTCTCCCTTCAATGCTGGGGCCAAAGACCTTTTGTGAAGTCGGGGCCGTAAACTGAGAATTATTCTCCAGTGCTGACATGGATCTTGGGGTTACTTCTGGGTCTCCCAGGCAGTCCAGTCCTCGTTCGAGTGAGGCA